>NC_092381.1:5087444-5334944 GCF_030028105.1 Mobula birostris
CCCTCACATTTCCACTCAAATAAAGGGGCATATCTATAAAACAAGTAAATAAATTAGTTTATTGTTATCACTATTACTGAGGTATTGTGAAAGACATTGTTTTCCCTGCCATCCATTCAGATCATTTCAACACATCAGTGCACTGAGGCAGCACAAGGTAAATCAGTAACAGAATGCAGAATAAAGTGTTACAGTTACAGAGAAAGTGTGTTCATTTTCCTGTGATTGACTGCAAGGAAATGGATGACAGGGTAGTATTGGTGACATATACAGTACGCTGGGTGGTGGGGCGTCCTACCAAACGAGGTGTAAGGCACTCTTTCCCTCCGGTAGCCTGCGGGTCACCCTCGGGCAAGGTGTAGCATCTACTTACTCCCACCACTCCCCTCCCGGTCAGGGTCACGTGAAGCCATGGGAGCAGGTCGCATGAGCAGCTGGTGCATATCACAAGTCCTGGATATGTGACCTCTGACGCCCAGCAATCTCTGAAGAGTATTGAATATGGCTGGGGTCGCCCGTCTTGTAAAGACACCGCCCAGAAGAAGGCAATGGCAAAGCACTTCTGTAGAAAAATTTGCCAAGAACAATCAAGGTCATGGAAAGACCACGATTGCCCACGTCAAACATAACTCGGCACATAATGATGATGATACTCTATGTACTTTGATAATATATTTACTTCATACTTACAAAGTGCAGTGCAGGCAGGCGTTGAGATGCAAGGTCATAACGAGGAAGATTGTAAGATCAAGTGTCCATCTTATCATATGGGAGACCGTTCATTAGTCTTACAACAGTGGGAGAGAATCTGCGTGAGCCTGGTGGTACGTGCAGACAGAGTCGGGGGCGGGGGGGCAGTTTCCGTGATGTGAAAACCGCATGCTGGCCATTTAAAACTGAGGTGTGTAGAGATTCCTCTCAGAAGACAGAGAATCTCTGAGGGAGAGGAAGGCGTGATAGTTGGATATGTTTTAAGGTGGCAATAGATATACTGCTGTATAAAAGTCTCGGGCACCTATATATGGCTAGGGTGCTAAAGACTTTTGTACAGTTCTGTGGTGATTTTGTGTATTGCACTGTACTGCTGCCACAAAAACAAAACATATGTCATAACATGCGGTGTGGGAGTGATGACAGACCTGATTCTGATATGGGTCTCTATTGTGGACTGAGAGTGGGAAGGGGGCAGGGAGAGGGGAATCATGGTTAGGAAAAGGGGGAGGGAGAGGGAAGCACCAGAGAGACATTCTGCAATGATCAATAAACCAATTGTTTAGAATCAAATGATGTTACCTGGTGTCTCAGGGCTGAGTGTACCTGCACTCATGCCACCCCCACCCCTGGCACTCCTTCTCTGCCACCTGTCCCACACCCCTCCTCTGGCGCTCCACCCCCACCATTCCCAACATCCTTTGCTCCTGCCAGATTTACGAACTGGCTCTCTGCTCCACATTGACAAATACAGTATTCAAACGTCTCAGGCGCCTTAGTTATATATGTGTGTGCCGAAGACTATGTAAAAAGGCAGTGCAAAATGGAAATAATGAGGCAAGGTTGCTGCCCAAAGTGCCACGCGGCGTGGAAAGGGGACAACAACATCAACGTGGCGCCACAGTAACATGGTGGTTGGCACGACACTATCACAGCTCGGGTGTCGGAGTTCGGAGTTCAATTCTGGTGCTGCCTGTGAGGGGTTTCTATGCTCTTCCCGTGTGTGTGCGGGTTTCCTCCCACAGTCCAAAGACACACTGGTTAGTAGGTTAATTGTCCAAGGCTGAGGTTAAATTAGTGAGTCGCTGGGTAACATGGCTTATTGTGCTGAAAGGGCCCACTCATTTCCAGAGGACAAGGATGTAGCTGAGGCTCTATAAGGCACTGGTCAGACCACACTAGGAGTCTTGTGAGCCGTTTTGGGCCCTTTATTAAGAAATGCTGTCCTGTCATCGGGGAGGGTTCAGAGGAGGTTCACAGGAATGATCCAGAGAATGAAAGATTTTTATGAGGAGTGTTTGATGGCTCAGGTTCTGTACTCACTGGAGTTTAGAAAAATGAAAGGGAATCTCATTGAAACCTACCAAGTATTGAAAGACCCAGATACAGTGGGTGTTGGCGAGGATGTTTCCTACAGCAGAGGAGTGTCGGACCAGAGGGTACAGCACAGGAAGGCAGGAGACTGTGGTTGAGAGGGATAATAAATCAGCCATGATGGAATTTCAGGGCAGGTTTGATGGGCCAGATGGCCTAATTCTGCTCCTATCTCTTATGGTGTTATTGTCTCCAGAGTAGGTTTAGATGTGACGGTTTTCCTTTGTGTCCAACAGGTGTGAAACGTGTGGGGCTGCGGAAGCAAAATACAAGTGCCCTCGATGCATGACCTTCTCCTGCAGGTACGTCACGCTTTCACCATTCGGCCCTGCGTGGAACTGAAAGGCCCTCTGCTCCTGCTTGGAGTGTTCTCCCCCTTTCCACTGACAGTAACCAAACTTTGATCATGCCATTGTGCATCTCCCTGCTCCTAAACCCTTCTCTGGTCGTAGCCCTCACCATTCACACCAAACCCTCCCACCGCACGTTGGAAATTCGTTTATCATTGTCACGTGTACCGAGGTACAGAGAAAACTTTCGTTTTTCATGCCAGATGTACAGACCATTTTAAAACAGAAGTGGGGCAGCTTGGTAGCGTGGTGGTTAGCACGGCGTTTTACAGTGCTAGTAACACAGGTTCACTCCCACTGCTGTCTGCAAGGATGTTCTCCCCGTGACCACGTGAGTTTCCTCCAGGAAAGCGCTGTAAATTCCGGTGTATAAGCCGACCCTTTTTGTAGAGGTTTTTGATTTAACCGGAAAAGATCACAAGATCTCACATGCCAGTACTCAGCTTTGCCGGATTTGGAACCTGGAAATTTTATGAACCAGTACCTGCTAAGAAAATAGGTCTACACATTGTAGAGCGTTATAAGCAAATTCTTAATAAGTAAATCAGGGACGGAAGTTTTGGATTAGGTTCTCAATGGTAAAGAATCCTCTGAAATGTAACCCCCGTGAAACCATTTAGCACCCATCACAATCTCATTAAAATATAACACGGGGTGGCAGGATCAGTACGTGTACTCAGTATTGAGTTTGCGACCACCATGTACAAAGGATTAAAACGAATGCAATATAATGCTGGCTTCAAGCTGAAGGTTGTTGATTTTGCTAAAGGAACGAATAATTCTGCAGCTGCTAAGAAGTTTAGTGTAAACGAGAAACAAGTGAGAGAGTGGAGAAAGGCAGAGGACACGCTGAGGGAAATGCCAAAGACGAAATGTGCAAACCGCGGGAAAACATGCCAGTGGCCAGAACTGGAAGAAAAAGTTTTAGAGTGGGTGAATCACCAGCGACCGTCTGGATACATTGTTACCAGAGAAATGATTCGTGTTCAAGTGTTGAAATGGGCCGAAAAACACCGTGAGGTCAGCAGAAATTTCAAAGCTACGCGAAGTCGGTGCACCCGATTTGTGAATAGACGTGGTCTTGTGTTGAGACAAAAAACAAAGATTGCTCAGAAGTTGCCAAGCGACCTTGAGAATAAGATTACGGCCTTCCAATCGTTTGTAATCAAGCATCGAAAGGCACATTTTTACCCGCTCTCACTGATTGGTAACATGGACGAGACACCAATGTTCTTTGATTTTGCTGGCAACCACACTGTCAATCAGAAGGGGGAGAAAACAGTCCTTGTCAAAACAACTGGACACGAGAAGCAACATTTTACTGTCATGTTAACGTGTATGGCTGACACGATGGTGATTTTTAAGAGGAAAACATTCCCAAAGAAAGAAAAATTCCCACGGGGTGTTGTTTATGTTCAAGAACGTGGCTGAATGGACGAAGTGGGTTGCTTGTAGTGGGTTAAGGAAGTGTGGCGTCGACTTCCCGAAGGTTTCAGGAAGGAAAAGTCTGGAACACATTCAAAGCGCACTTGTCAGGTGAGACAAAAGCAGCACTGAAAGCAGAAAATACGGACATTGTAGTCGTCCCCGGTGGTTTGACGTCGGTGCTCCAGCCACTAGATGTGAGTTTAAACAAACCATTCAAAGAATTCATACGCCGAAGAATGGGACGCGATTTTCAGAGAGTCAGATAATGAAGAGTGTGAGAGTTTCAGAGAACGTTTGACAACAACAGTGTGTACAAGTAAATTGAGAAACAGAATGCACTTTGTAGATCTTTTGTGTAGATTTCATAAGCATTTGCATTTTCTTTTGTATTTGACTCAAAAACAGCCAGTAAATACGACCTATCTTCCAAGTATTCGTTTTTCTAAAGTTGGCACCCTCTGTTTAAGCCGACCCCCTAATTTTGGGTCCAAAATTTAGGGCCAAATTCTCAACTTGTACACCGGAATTTATGGTAGATGTCAAGAAAAGCATTAAAAGGCAAAATTGAAGTGGTATGATGTTGGATAGTTTAAGTATATATGCTTTAATGCTACAAGTATTATGGGTAAGGATAATAAACTTGGAGCATGAATCAGTACATGGAACTGTACGATGTTATGGCCATTAATGAAACTTGGCTGAGAGAGGAGCAGGAATGGGTGATTAATGTACCGGGTTTTTGAAGTTTTAAGAACGATAGGAGGAGATAAAGGAGGGGGTGGAGCTGCACTGCTAATCAGAGACAATATCACAGCTGCACCCAGCAGAGGGGTCAGACTCAGAGTCCATTTGGGTGGAACTCGGGAATGGGAAGGGTGCAATCACACTGATGGGATAGTACTACAGACCACCCACCCACCAACCAATTGCTACCAGGACACTGAGGAACAGATGCGTAATCAGATTCAGGAAATGTGTAAAAATAATAGGGTTATTGTCATGGGGGGGTTTCAACTTTGCTAATATAAACTGGGACCTCCTGTCAGGACGCCGAAGCAGGGACCCGATCGCAGACCCAGTACTGTGCACACTGTGATATTTACTGAGTAGCAAATCCAGAGGGGCAACAAAGTCAGCGTCAGAGTTCACACAGAGATCAAAACATCCAGAGAAATCCAAAAACCAGAATAGGGGAATGGGCAGAGTCGATATTCAGACAAGCAGAGTACAGATACGAATGCTGGAAAGGCTCAGGAAAACTCACTGGCACAATCTAGTGAAAACACAGGACTGAAATACACTGAGCAATAAACAGAGAGGCAGATGATGGGTGGAGCACAATGAGACACAGGTGGCAGCAATACAGGTAATAATGAGAAACAGGTGAGAGGCGGAGTACTCAGTAATACAGGGGCCGGAGTAGAGCAGGACCGGGGACAGGAGCACATGGGGCATGAAAACAAACAAGAGCATATGGCAACACAAAACCACAGACTGACACCCAGGGGGAAAACACAAAAAAAGCCAGAGTTAGAAACCATAGAAAAAGTACAGCACAGAAACAGGCCTTTTGGCCCTTCTTGGCTGTGACGAACTATTTTCTGTCTAGTCCCACTGACCTGCACACGGACCATATCCCTCCATACACCTCCCATCCATGTATCTGTCCAATTTATTCTTAAATGTTAAAAAAAAACCGCATTTACCACCTCATCTGGCAGCTCATTCCATACTCCCTCCACTCTCTGAGTGAAGAAGCCCCCCCAATGTTCCCCCTAAACCTTTCCCCCCTCACCCTCAACCCATGTCCTCTGGTTTTTTTCTCCCCTTGCCTCAGTGGAAAAAGCCTGTTTGCATTCCCTCTGTCTATACCCATCATAATTTTATATACCTCTATCAAATCTCCCCTCATTCTTCTACGCTCCAGGGAGTAAAGTCCTAACCTATTCAACTTTTCTCTGTAACTGAGTTTCTCAAGTCCCAGCAACATCCTTGTAAACCTTCTCTGCACTCTTTCAACCTTATTAATATCCTTCCTGTAATTTGGTGACCAAAACTGAACACAATACTCCAGATTCAGCCTCACCAATGCCTTATACAACCTCATCATAACATTCCAGCTCTTATACTCAATACTGGAGTTCAGCTGGAGCTACTGACACCTTCTTAGGGCAAGGGTTTTAATGTGTCCTGGAAGGATCCTTAAGTCAATATGTAGATGGTCCAAAGAGATGATGGGTCATACTGGACCTGGTGTTGAGCCTGGCCAGGTGACTGACCTTTGGGTGAACAGTGACCACACCTCTTTATCTTTCAGGATAGGTTTAGATAAGGATAGGTATGGTCCTTGTGGGAAGGTTTTAAATTGGAGTAGGACAAATTACAAGAGCACTGGGCAGGAACTAAGAAAGGTTAATTGGGAATATCTTTCCTCTGACAAGTCCATGTTAGATATGTGAAGGGTTTTTAAAGATCAATTGCACAGTGTACAGGCAAGGTATGTTCATGTTAGAAGGAAGGGTGTGAATGGAAACATAAGAGAATCTTGGATGTCCAGAGAGGTGATGAATTTAGTTAAGAAGAAAGGAAAGGTGTGGAATGAGCTGCCAGCACAAGTAGTTCATGCAAGCTCACTTTCAACATTACAGAGAAGTTTGGAAAGGTACGTAGATAGGGATATGGTCCCGCTGCAGGTCATTGGGAGTAAGCAGTGTAAATAGTTTTTGCGTGGACTAGATGGGCTGAAGGGCCTGTTTTGCTGCTGTACTTCTCTGTGACTCTTATGTAAAACTTCGGAAATCAGGGTCAAACAAAGCACACGATGAGTATAAAGTAGCCAGAAAAGAATGAAAGAAGGGAATTAAAATGCCAGGAGGGCCCATGAAGAGTCTGGCAGGTAGGGTCAGGGTGACTCCCAAGGCATGCATACACACATCAAGATTAAAGGGATAACTAGGGAGAAGGTGGGGCCACTCAAGGATAAAGGCAGTAGCATTTGCTGAGATGCAGAGAATGTGAGTGAGGTGCTTAATGAATATTTGACTTCAGTAGTCACCAAGGAAAATGACCAGGAGATCAGTGCTGAGTGTATAAATACATTGGGACATTTAGGGGTCAAGGGGGAGGAAGTGTTGGGTCTCCTAATGAGTTATAAGGAGGATAAGTCCCCACCTGATGGGATTTACCCCAAGTTATTGAAGGAGGCAAGAGATGAGATTGCTGGGCTCTTGACTGGGGTCTTTGTGTCCCGTCTACCCATACGAGAGGTCCCAGAGGACTGGTGGGTGGCTAATGTCATATCTCTAATTAAGAAGGGAACAAGGGTAAATTCTGGGAAGTATAGACCGGAGAATCTCGTGTCAGTTGTAGGGAAATTGCTGGAGAAAATTCTTAGGGATAGGATATATGAGCATTTGGAATCCCATGGCCTAATTGTGGAGAGCCAGCATGGATTTGTGCAGGGCAAGTCTTGTCTTACCAATTTGATTTGAGTTTTTTGACAAGTTGACGTGAGATTGATAGGGTAGGGCAGTGAATGTTATTTCAGTAAGGCGTTTGACAAAGCCCCTCATAGGAGACTAATTCAGAAGATGCATGGGATCTGTGGTGAACTGGCTGTTGGATTCAGAACTGGTTTGCATATAGAAGTCAGGGGGTAGTGTTTAAAGGAGCTTCTTCAAGCTGGAGGTCTGTAATTAGTGATGTTCCGCAGGGATCTGTGCTGAGAACTCTGCTGTTTGTAATGCATAAAATGACCTTATTGAATATGTAGATGGGTGGGTTAGTAAATTTGCAGATGATACCAAAATTGGTGGAATTGTGGACAGTGTAGAAGACTGGCAATGAATACAACACAATAGAGACCAGTTGCAGATATGGGCAGAGAAATGGCAGATGGAGTTTTAACCCAGATAAATGTGAAGTGTTGCACCTTGGTAGGGTAAGTACAAGGAGACAGTACACTTTTAAGGGCAAGGCATTAGCAGTGTTGCTGAGCAGAGATATCTTGGAATCCAAGTTCATAGCTCATTGAAAATGGCTACAGAGATGATAATATCTGAGGAAGAATGGACAATGAAGAATGGAGGTATCAAAGGAAGTGTACCAGTTCACAGAAATGGAGGGAGTTCGGTTGGAAAAACTTGATAAGATATTTTATTACACCCTCTCAGAAATCCCAATTTGATAGTAACCTCCCTGTTTGCTGGAGAAATTGTGGAAATCAAAATGCAAACCATTATCATACTTTCTGGGAATGCCCCATTATCAAAGACTATTGGAGTGGGATATATGATGCCCTACAAGACATCTTTAAATGTGAAATACCCTTAGAGAGTAAGACCATATATTTTGGGTATATACCTCAAGAATGGTTGAAAAGAGATAAATATTTAATGAATATACTGCTGGTGGCTGGTAAAAAGACCCTCACCAGGAAATGGTTATCACAGGAGAGCCCAACTTTAAATGTATGGATGGAAATTACAATGGACATTTACAGAATGGAGAAGATAACAGCATCTGTTAATCATAAGTTGGAACAATTTGATTCATACTGGGAAAAATGGTTTAACTACATAACACCTCATAGGCCTCACACACAAAAGTCACACAGCAGGCCAGGCAGCATCTCTAGGAAGAGGTGCAGTCGACATTTCAGGCCGAGACCCTTCGTCAGGACTAACTGAAGGAAGAGTTAGTAAGAGATTTGAAAGTGGGAGGGGGAGGGGGAGATCCAAAATGATAGGAGAAGACAGGAGGGGGAGGGATGGAGCCAAGAGCTGGACAGGTGATAGGCAAAAGGGATATGAGAGGATCATGGGCCAGGAGGCCCAGGGAGAAAGAAAAGGGGGAGGGGAGAAAACCCAGAGGATGGGCAAGGGGTATAGTGAGAGAGACAGAGGGAGAAAAAGAAGAGAGAGAAAAAGAAAAAGAAAACTTCATAGGCCTGGTTTTATTCTCACAAGTCAATGAATATGTTGTTAAAATAAAATCACTCCTAACTTGGTACATAGTTTTCTTTTTTTGATTGTTCTTTCTTTCCTCTCCTTTCTATAAGTGTATACCTCAGATAAATATTATGTGGAGATTTGTGACAAATATGACTATATGATATATATGTACAGTATCTGAAATACATCTTATGGAAAGTTTTGTTTGTTGATGAACTTCAATAAAAACTAAATTACAAAAAAAGAGGAAAATGGCTACAGAGGGCTTTAAGTTGGTTAAGAAGGCTATGGAATTCTTGCTTTTATTAGTCGAGGCTTTGAGTTCAAAAGAGAAGATTTGATAAAGGTTTACAAGGCTATGAGAGGCGTGGATAGACTGGACAGAGAGTATCTGTGTTTCCCAGGGTTGAGGTGACTAATACCAGAGGGATGCATTGAAGGTGAGAGGGGGTAGGTTCAAGGGGGATGTGAGGGGTAAGTTTTCACTCAGAGAGTCATGGATGCCTGGGGTGCACTGCCTAGTGTGGTGGTAGAGGCAAATACATCAGAGGCTTTTAAGAGATGCTTGGATAGGCCCGTGGATGTAAGGACGATGGAGGGATATGGACATGGCATAGGTAGGAGGGATTAGTGTTTGGGTGTTGATTTGCTTTTTAGCTGGTTCGGCAGAACATTGTGGGCCGAATGGCCTGTTCCTGTGCTCTACTCTTCTACGTGCTCCAGTTTCCTCCCACCATCCAAAGACGTTCGGATTAATAGGTTACAGACACATGAGGGCCATTGGACAGCGCAGGGTCGTTGGACCAAAAGGGCCTGTTACTGTGTGGTATCTCTAAATTAAATTCATACATTCACCATTGTACAGAGAAATCAGAATAACATTACAGTTACAGAGAAGGTGCAGAGCAGGTAGACGAGGTGCAGAGGTCATGAGGTAGATTGGGAAATCAGGAGTTTATTGTATAAGAGGTCAGAATAGGAGTCTGTTAACAGTGGGGTAGAAGCTGCCCTTGAGCCTGGTGGTACATGCTTTCAGACTTTTGTACAGGTTTCCCCCGCCATCCGAAGGTAGAGCGTTCCTATGAAATGGTTCGTAAGCCAGAATGTGGTAAAGTGAAGAAGCAATTACCATTTATTTATATGGGAAAATTTTGTGAGCGTTCGCAGACCCAAAAATAACCTACCAAATCATGCCAAATAACACATAAAACCTAAAATAACAGTAACATATAGTAAAAGCAGGAATGATATGATAAATACACAGCTTATATAAAGTAGAAATACTTTTCCACAATCATTGCCTGAACTGTTCTCCGTAGCAAAAATCTTACGCAAGCTCCATCGGCAAAAACTCGGCGCAAGCGCTCTCCAGTAACCTTTAAAATATGAAGCTGCCAAATCATACCAAATAACACGTAAAAATACACAGCCGATATAAAGTAGAAATAATGTATGTACAGTGTAGTATCACTTACCGGAATCGGGAAGCACGGAGCACACTGATGATGGTGTGTTAGACTTGTCGGAGTTTGGGTGGTACAGTGGCCCCCACCCTCCAGGCCGCCGACCGATACATTGCCGCGAAGCATGCAGGGGTACAGCAGTAGTCGGGAAGCACACAGCACATCTTTAAGAAAAAAGCCGAAATAAACATGCTAATTAATTAGGTGCCACTCGGCACGTAAATGTCAGCGCAGATCAGTGCCGATTGCATCGTCTTTTTTCTTAAAGATGTACTGTGTGTCTCCCGGCTACTGCTGCATTCTCCGCAAATCAGCCTGGGTGTTGGGGTGGTGGGACACTGGGGTGTCATCTCGTCATCTTCTCCTATGACTGCCCGCCTCGATGTCGAAGGTCGAGGTTCGTCGCCTGCTGTGGCTGATGTGGAAGGCTTGCTTGACTGCTGAGCCTCGCGCATTTTTCT
The DNA here is from genome assembly GCF_030028105.1 of Mobula birostris. NCBI lineage: Eukaryota > Metazoa > Chordata > Chondrichthyes > Myliobatiformes > Myliobatidae > Mobula > Mobula birostris. Next base: position 5,098,184 of record NC_092381.1, read on the forward strand.
ATCACACAGTTCTTTGTAAGGACTCAAACCATCTTGCAAATATCCCCTAAACCTACGTACCCTTTCAAAATTAAAGTCGTACTTTATCATTCCTCATTCGGTTTCGATTGTTATCCTTTCCTCTTCCAACTGCATCAGCTTTTCATCTATCAGTTCTTGGTCATGGGATGCCAAAACCTCTTCAACATCATCTTCGTCAACTTCCACAAGCCAAACTCACTTTGTCCTTACTTCGTTCACCATGATCGAAATGCTTAATTATGTCTAGTTTTACGCTAAGTGTAACACCCTTATGAGCTCTTTTAGGCTTTTCCGATACCTTAGAACTCATCTTGCAAACGGCTGCTCACAGGCACGTGTTTAAGCAATGCCGGCGAGAATGCAGTTCCGAATCCGGGGGAAAGAGGCTGCTCAGGGCACGCGCTGCTTTTTTTTGTAACAGTGAAAACACCTTCTGTTAGCGAAAACAGGGAACTAATGTAGGTTTTTCGTAACAGTGAAGTTTCATAAAGCGAACGTTCAAAAAGCGGGGGACACCTGTATCTTCTGCCCGGTGGGAGGGGGGAGAAGAGGGAATGTCCGGGGTTGGGGGAGTCTTCGATGATGCTGGCTGCTTTGCCAAGGCAGTGAGAAGTGTAGAGAGCCCATGGAGAGGAGACTGGTTTCTGTGATGTGCTGAGCTGTGTCCACAACCCTCTGCAGTTTCTTGCAGCTTCAGGGATAATCAGTTTGCCTGTCCCCTGCCGTTCTTTCAACCACTGCAATCTGGAGAAGGTGCTCCCCTGCTGCTGTTGGGGAAGGGAGGAGGTGCGGGTGTTTAATGTGGCAGTGCGATCACTCGAATCAACTATAATGTTCTTCTCGAGGGATTGTCTGTGGGTGGTCTTCAGGTGGCTGTAGGGGCTGATCCGGGATCCATGCAGTAAGTGGTGACGTGAGTGGAGATGCTGACGTGTTGGCCTTCTCCGGTACGCTAGTGTTAGTGCGTCTGTCCTTCCAGATGATACTCAAAATCTTCCATAAGGCGGTTTGGTGGGATTGTTCCGGGGCTTTCCGTTGTCTACAGAAGGTGTTCCGTGACTGATCTTCATGACTAAGCTGTATCATGTACGTCAGAATCAGAATCAGCTTTAATATCACTGGCATGTGTCATCAAATGTGTTGTTTTGTAGTAGCAATACATTGCAATACACAATAAAAACTATGTTTTATTATTTTATTTAATACATATTAAATAAGTCATGCAAAAAGAGAGCAAAAGAACAGTGATGTGGTGTTCATGGGTTCATCGTCAGAGGGGAAGAAGCTGTCCCTGAAGTACTGAGTGTCTTCAGGCTCCTGTACCTCCTCCCTGATGGTAGCAATGAGAAGAGGGCTTGTCCTGGGTGATGGGAGTCCTTAATGATGGATGCCACCTTTCTGAGTCATCACTGTTTGAATGCTAGGGAGCCTAGTGCGCGTGATGGATCTGGTTGAATTTACAACTTTCTGCAGCGTTTTCCGATCCTGTGCATTGGCCCCTCTGTACCAAACAGTGATGGAACCAGTTAGAATACTCTCCACCGTACACCTGTAGAAATTTGAGTTTTTGGTGACATACCAAATCTCCTCAAACTCCTAATGAATTATAACCACTGGCGTGCTTTCTTCATAACTGCATAAAAATGTTGGGCCCAGGATAGATCCTCGGAGATGTTGATCCCCAGGAATTTGAAACTGCTCACTCTTTTGGCTGCTGATCCCTTGATGAGGACTGGTGTGTGTTCCCTCGATTTCCCCTTCCTGACGTCCACAATCAATTCCTTGGTTTTACTGATGTTGAGTGCACCACTCAACCAGCTGACCTATCTCACTCCTGGACGCCTTATCACCAGCTGTAATTCTGCCAACAGTACTTGTGTCATCAGCAAATTTATAGATGGCGAATGAGCTGTGCCTAGCCGTAGAATTGACTCTAATCTGATCTTTCTGTCACCTGTCTAGTTTACTTTGTGTGAAGAAGCACAAGGCAGAGAGCGGATGCAGTGGTGTTCGAGATAAAACAGCGTTCCGGTCCATCACTGATTTCACAGAAATGCAGCTCCTCAGCGGTAAGGTTGATCTCGTCCAGTCTGATTGAGATTAAAAGTGATGTTATGCTGAAGTTGTATAAAACGTTGGTGAAGCCTAATTTGGAATATAGTGTGAAGTTTTGGTCACCTACCTACAGGAAAGATGTCAATAAGATTGAAAGAATGCAGAGAAAATTTACAAGGATGTGGTGGGGACTTGAGGCCCTCAATTATAGGGAAAGATGGAATAGGTTAGGACTGTATAATTTGGTTAAGTATATGGATGAGAAGGTTATGGAGGGCTTTGGTCTAGATGGGACAAGGCAGAACAATAGTTTGGCACGGACTTGGTTGAATAGGTTAGAACTTTATTCCCTAGAGTGTCGGAGAATGAAGGGAGATTTGACAGAGGTATTACAAAATTATGAGAGATATAGACAAGGTAAATGCAAGCAGGCATTTGAATTGAATTAACTTTATTACTTACATCATATATATGGCGAATAAATTATGTCTCTGTCTAAATGTACAATATGCAATTTATAATAACTTTTAATAAATAGCATGTACAACAGGATAGTCAATATATAGCATAGAAATGCAGTTTGTGTCAGCATGAATTAATCAGTCTGATGGCCTCGTGGAAGAAGCTGTCCCGGAGCCTGTTGGTCCTGGCTTTTATGCTGCGGTACCGTTTCCCGGAAGGTAGCAGCTGGAATAAGCCGTGGTTGGGGTGACTTGGGTCCGTAATGATCTAGTCAGGATGCTCTCAATTGTGCCCCTATAGAAAGTTCTTAGGATTTGGGGGTCTATACCAAACTTCTTCAACCATCCGAGGTGAAAGAGGAGCTGTTGTACACAGCTGGTATGTACAGACCACGTGAGATCCTCGGTGATGTTTATGCAGAGGAATTTAAAGCTGTTTACCCTCTCAGCCCCAGATCCATTGATGTCAATAAGGGTTAGCCCATTTCCATTCCTCCTGTAATCCACAACCAGCTCCTTTGTTTTTGCGACATTGAGGGAGAGGTTGTTTTCTTGACACCACTGTGTCAGGGTCATGACTTCTCTGTAGGCTGTCTCATTATTATTTGGGTTTCCACTAAGGTCAGGTGAGGCAAGAGGTCATGGGTGAAGGGTGAAAGGTGAAATATTTAAGGAGAACGTGAGGAGGAACTTCTTCACTCAGAGGGTGGTGAGAGTGTGGGCCGAGCTGCCAGTGGAAGCGATGGATGTCGGTTTGCTTTCAATATTTAAGAGAAATTTGGATGGGTAAATGGAGAGCTGTGGTCCAGATGGGACAAGGCAGAATAACAGTTCGAAGCTTCATTTATTATCAAAGCACGTATCCACATAGAACTCTGAAATTCGTTATGGAGGGGTGATGGGACTAGGCAGAATGATAGTTCTGCACAGACTAGAAGGGCCGAAGGGCCTGTTTCTGTGCTGTGGTGTTCTATGATTCGTGTTCTGTGGAAAGTCTTGAGAACCCTCACTCGACCCCTGGGTAATGTTGGTGAGCTTAGATTACAGGTTTCTGGAAGACGTCGGGAGACTGGCGGACAGCACACATCGAGACACCTTTGTTAACCGACCAACATCCACTAGAGCTGTAAGTTGTTAGTTGTGGTGTCACGGGGCATGGAATCTGTGCCATGCGATGCCAGCCCTCAACCCCTCGCTCTCACACTGAGGGCAGCGTACCGCAGCTCATTCACCCACTGACCGGCACGTCTTTGGGATGTGGGAGGGAGCTGGAGTGCCGGGGGGGGGGGGGGGTATCCCACACAGTTATGGGAGAACACGCAAACCCCACACAGACAGCGTGGAGGTCAAGATCGAACCCGGGTCTCTAGACCTCAGAGTCATGGAAAAGTACAGCACAGGAACAGGCCCTTCAGCCCATCTAGTCCATGCTGAACCATTTAAACTGCCTACCTGCACCCAGACCAGAGCCCTCCATGCCACTACCGTCCGTGTACCTATCCACACTTACCTTAAACATTGAAACCGAGTTTGCATGCACTACGCGTGCTGGCAGCTCGTTCCACACTTTCACAACCCTCTGGGTGAAGAAGTTTCCCATCATGTTGCCCTTAAATATTTCACCTTTTACCCTTAACCTATGACTTGTAGTTGTAGTCTCGCCCAAACTCAGTGGGAAAAGCCTGCTTGCATTTACTCTGTCTATAACACTCATAATTTTGTATACCACTATCAAATCTATTCAACCCTTTCCTGTAACACGTGTCCTCAAGTCCTATCAATGTCCTTGTAAATTTTCCCTGTATTCTTTCAATCCTACTAATATTTTTCCTGTACGTAGGTAACCAGAACTGCACACAATACTCCAATTTAGTCCTCAGCAGCGTCTTAAAGCACAGAACATAGAACACTGAACACTTAAGTATGGTACAGGCCCTTTTTCCCATTATGTTGTTCCAACTTTTTAACCTGCTCTAAGATCAATCTAATCCTTCCCTTCTATATAGCCCTCCCATTCTCTATCATCCATGTGCCTTTCTAAGAGTCTCTTAAATGCCCCTAGTATAACTGCCTCTACCACCACCCCTGGCAAGGAGCTCTACGCAATCACCACTCCGTGTTTATATTTAAAAGAACCCTGCCTCTGACATCCCCACAATACTTGCCTCCAGTCATCTTAAAATTATGCCTTCATACAATGCTTTCAACATTTGCATCATCTAAACCTTTATTTTCATTGTAATATTCAAGATGGTTGTCAATACCTTCGCATTTTTCGTAGTTCTTAACTTGTTGAGGTAGTGAAAACATTTCAGTTTCTGGTGGTTTCTGAATTCCAAACATTCAGGCTTGGAACCGCAGTGAGCTTAACAGCTTAGAATTGTCTCGCTGCTTATTTCTCACCAACTATCAGTGACAGAGATCACTGCTTTTTGAACACAGTCACAAGCCACTGGCACTATTTTAAAAACTGTTCACTCTAAGCACGTTGTTGTGTCTACTGACCACACAAGTTCACGCAGCTGACGCTAGTTAGAAACTGTTCGATAACAGTCTCCTGTCCCAATTAAGCAGCACAGTGTCCTCAATAAACAAAGGGAATTACGGCTATTTTCTCGACTAGTTTTTGTTCTTTAAGAGTTGTCCCAAATAAGTGGCTGTCTGATTAGCCAGAATCCACTCTCTACAAAAGAAATTAAACGAGAAATGCAAAAAGAGCAAAATAAATATACATTAGAGAAGCTGGCATTCATATAGCATGCAAATAATTTTTTAAGAATCTTGCATGAGGACTCCCAGGTTCTTTTGCATGCCCGTTTTCTCCAGAGGTAAAGTGATTTTGCCAAATCCAACAAACAAATACAAGCTTAAGTTTATTGTCCTCTGACTGAACAAATATCCAAGCAAACGAAATAACATGCCTCCCGACCCAGTGCATCCACAAAACGCACACAGAACACTAAGCAAAATATTACCATAAATAAGTTAAGATAAATTAAAACTGCACAGCACAGGTAAACAGTAAATAACTTGCTGTCCTAGTGACAAGACCTTGGTGGTGGCAGGGTGTTCGTGAGTCTCACGTTCTGAGGGAAGAAGCTGTTACCCAGTCTGGCAGTCCTAGTCCCGGTGCTCCTATATCTATATAAAATAAATGTATTTCATTTTAAAGTATAACCCTTTAGTGAAGCTGCTTTGATGAATGAATAGCAACACACAGCAAAGTTGCTGGTGAACACAGCAGGCCAGGCAGCATCTCTAGGAAGAGGTACAGTCGACGTTTCGGGCCAGGACCCTTTGTCAGGATTAACGTCGACTGTACCTCTTCCTAGAAATGCTGCCTGGCCTGCTGCATTCACCAGCAACTTTGATGTGTGTTGCTTGAACTTCCAGCATCTGCAGAATTCCTCGTGTTTACGTTGGTGAATGAATGCTGTGTCTGTTTTTGTTACTTGTAGCTGAACTTCATGAAGAACCGTGCTCGAAAGTGCGGCGTCAACCTGAGGCTTTTACCCATTGGCTTCACCAAACGAAGGGAGAATTCAACGTTTTACCACAAGAAGTGAGTAGACAGAGCGCACATACGATGGTTACAGTCGGGAGCCTGATGTGGAGGGCATGCACCAACCAGTACAGGGCAGAGGGGCCAAATAGCCTGCAAGTGGTGTTGAGCAATTAGCAACACGCTCAGCTCCTTAAGGGAAATCAGAACGCCTGCCATTGTGCGCTCTGTGCTCGCATGCAGGACGCTGCTGGACAGCTGTTTTTATTTATCAAGGCTGGTCGATGATTTAAATGTCACACCGGCGACATGGATCAACACATCAGTTCCTCAACCCCAGAGTCCAAAAAAATTAGCGTTCACATTCTATTCAGGAAACCTAGGATGACACAGCAGTGCGATACTGAGGGAGGGGACGGGACTGAGAAAGGCTCGCTCTGTCAGAGCGCTCTCTCCTTAAGTTGGAAGTTTGCTGCAAAGTCGCCAAAGAACAGTTTTGGAGACAACCAGAAGGCTTTGGGAGTGTGTCACCACCCCTTTTTTCCCAACCTGTCCTGTCTCGTCTCTGAACTGTTTGTTTTGGACTGTTTCTTTCTGGTCCCCTAATCTGAGGAAAGACATCCTTGCCATGGAGGGAGTACAAAGAAGGTTCACCAGATTGATTCCTGGGATGGCAGGACTTTCATATGATGAAAGACTGGATCAACTAGGCTTATACTCATTGGAATTTAGAGGATTGAGGGGGAATCTTATTGAAACGTATAAAATCCTAAAGGGATTGGACAGGCTAGATGCAGGAAGATTGTTCCTGATGTTGGGGAAGTCCAGAATGAGGGGTCACAGTTTGAGGTTAAAGGGGAAGCCTTTTAGGACCGAGATGAGGAAAAACTTCTTCACACAGAGAGTGGTGAATCTGTGGAATCCTCTGCCGCAGGAAACAGTTGAGGCCAGTTCATTGGCTATATTTAAGAGGGCGTTAGATATGGCCCTCGTGGCTACGGGGATCAGGGGGTATGGAGAGAAGGCAGGTACAGGGTTCTGAGTTGGATGATCAGCCATGATCATACTGAATGGTGGTGCAGGCTCGAAGGGCCGAATGGCCTGCTCCTGCACCTATTTTTTTCTATGTTTGCTGGTGTTCCGCTGGGTGTAGACTGTGTCATTTCCTAGCGGTCGTGTTGAACTTTTGAATTCAAACTACGTCATGGCAGGTTTCAGCTGTAAGATGTTCTCGCCAAGGTCGTATGCGGAGGCTGCGGGTCGGGAGGTGTAGCTCACAAAGCGGACCGCCCATTCAAATTACTGACTTTAAAGAACACTGTACAGTATACTGCGCCTAATTCGGTCGGTAGGATTGTCGCCGTAAAAGCCGTGACGGAGACTTCTGGAAACTGTGAGGGCATTGTTGTGTCAGCGGCTTTGAATGGGAAAACTGTTTTCTATTTGAAGTCACCGAGGAGTGTGTTTTTGGCCCTGAGTCGGGGGTGGGTTTACCAGCAGGTGCAGACGGTGATGGGCCCCGTGCAGGTGGTAACACTCTCTGACGTCCACCCCCATATTGCTGACAAGGCCCTCTTTCAGTATTTGCACTCCACAGGCGAGGTGCGATTGAAAATAACCCCAGTACAGTACAGGGCACCTCCCCGGGGTTATGAGACCTATTCTTATTTCAGCGCTGCCTACATACAGCTGGACTGGGGTGGGGACGCCGAGGGGCAGCTTCAGGTTTATTTTGAAGGGCATTACCATACCATCCTGTGGGCTGTGCGTCACCCAAGGTGCCATGCCTGTAAGGAGTTTGGGCAGATTTGGAAGAATTTTCCGAACCGTCAGGCGGCCAACTCTGCCTCGGAGGCACAGGGGTGATAGCGCTGGGCCTTCCTATGCTGACTCCCCTCCGGCTGTCCCTCCTCCCCTGTTACCCCCCCACCCCCCCCCCCCCAGTGCCACTGGCTGTGGAAGTCGTGGTTGGACACGTAGCGGGTGATGGTGAGGGGTGGGTACAGGTGGCGGGCAGGAAGACGAGAAAGAAGAGAAAGCATCTGAAGGCTTCTCCCCCGGAGAAGGAGCAGGTAGTGCTGGAGGCTGAGGATGCCTCTGTGATGGAGGTCAGGGTGCCTCTGCATATCTGCGGCCTGAAACGGTGGAGGGACGAGACTGAGGATCAGGAACCTCGGGGAGGATTTACCCCCAGTTAGGGCCGTATGTGCAGATTATATTCCCTCCGAGCTGGAGGATAGCTCTGTCGTTCGGGGACCCTCTGCTGGGGAGACATCTCCTAAACACACATCCCCCGGGCTGGTGAGCAACATCACTTTAGAGGGGCCGTGTGAGGAGGTGGTCGTGGCCTTGTATGAGACCGTGCACGGGGCGTGTATTCCCTGAGGAGGGGCAAAGCGCTGTAGAACAGGGGTCGCCTGTGGGTACCGGGTCACCACGGGGATTGGTTTCCCAGATTGTTGCCTCATTTGAGGCTAAGTGTCCTATTGAGGGGGGTTTAGTCCACGAGGGGAACTGGAGTGACCCTGGATCGCCATTCCTCGCAGCTAATCTGACGGAGTGTGTCCCCAGGGATGAGCATGTTGGGGACTCTCCTCGTGCTGTTTTTGGGGAGGGTGACAAGGGTGTGGAGATGGGTACTACCCAGCAAACTTGTGTCCGGAATGGGGGAGGAATTCTGCATCCAGAGGTGGTGGGGCCTCCCTGTGTCACTGGTCCTGGGGATGGGGTAGAGCCTGTCATCAGGTCTCCCGTTCGGGTGAGGAGTGAGGTGTGAGGTGGTCATGTCGGATGCAGACAATGACTGCAGTGAATTCTGCATCTCGAGGTGGTGGGGCCTCCCTCTGTCACTGGTCCTGGGGATGGGGTAGAGCTCGTGTTCGAATCTCCCATCAGGGCCACAGTGAGGAGTGAGGTGGTCACGTCAGGTGCAGACAATGACTGCAGTGAATTCTGCATCTCGAGGTGGTGGGGCCTCCCTCTGTCACTGGTCCTGGGGATGGGGTAGAGCTCGTAGTCAGGTCTCCTGTTCAGATGAGGAGTGACGTGGTCACATTAGGTGTAGACGATGACTACTTGGAGGGTGATGAGATCATTGGACCCGGTGTGGAGGAAGAGAGGGACTCTTATGAAGCCAAGATGGTGACTTCCTTGACCCCAGCACCAAGTCACAGCCCGTCTCTCTGGAGGGGATCCAGCAGTTTGTAAGGGACTACTGGAGGAAACCTTTCAAGGCCCATTTGGCCACCGATCGCCATGGGTCTGGGGGGTGTCGTTCAGTTTATCTACACGATCCTCCAAAAGAAGGGGTGGGGAGCTGAGGTGACCCGTGAGGAGAGGCGGCAATTTAAGAGACTCCTGGAGTTCCTGGAGAAGAGTTGTAGGGTGAAGACGGGAGAGGGCTCGAAGGAGAGCTCTGTTGCTGTTCCCAGCAGCTCTGGTGAGGGGTCTCAATAAGCTGCGCCATCAAGCTGAGTGTTGTGACCCTTAATGTAAATGGCGACAGGGGGCTCCACAGATTCCATCATCTCTTTGTCCTCTGGGACAGGGGATAAGCGGTGAACTTCCTGCAGAAAACCCACGCCGTTCTAGGAGATGATTCCACGAGTCACCTCAGCTCTACCTCCAGTGGGGGGGGGTGGCCATCCTGTTGGCCCCTTTCTTCCAAGCAGAGATATTGCAGGTTCAGGAACTCGTGCCAGGCTGTGTGCTTCACCTCGCCGTGAGACAAGATGGCTTGCCAATGCATTTCGTAAATGTGTACGCCCCTGAGCCCAGCCCAATGCAGGAGCGCCTGGTCCGAGAGGTGTCAGCATTGCTGGGGTCCATAGATCGTACCAAGGGCTTTATCCTGGGGGTGATTTCAATTGCGCCCTCGAGGAGAGGGATCACACTGGCCCCCAGAGTGGTCGAGCATCGGTGAGGGAGTTCCGGGGGTCGGTCGTGTCCTCGGTCGATATCTGATGCAGCCTTCCCCCTGACCTCTGTGCTTCCTGAAGGAGATACAGAGGGGGTGGGGGCTCACAGGTCGGCCAACTCAACACCTCTATGGTGTCGGCTGCCTCCATAAGGCAGTTTGCCTGCTCGGGCCACCACCGGGTGTGGACAGAGCTGAATGCACTTTCGTGTGGGGTCCATGTACTGGCATTTCGACGACCGGCTGCTGCAGGACGGCTGGTTCCGGGATTCGTTCCGGCTGTTCTGAGGGTCCTGGCGGCAGGAGCAGGGGCATCTGAGGCTCTGGTGGGATGTGGGTATGGCTGACATCCGACTGTTCTGCCAGGACTATGCTCGCGGACCGACTGAGCGGATGTCCAGGATCATTCGGCTCGAGAAGGAGCTGGTGGACTTGGAGTCCCGGCTAGGGCTGACCGATGGGGACCAGCCCCTCTGGGATGAGCACCGGAGGTAGAAGGAGGCGCTGAGGCACCTACAGCTTGCGAGGTCCCGAGGTGCTTACGTGAGGTCGCGGTTCTTGATGCTGCAGGATCTGGACCTCACCTCACCCTTCTTCTGCTCTCTGTCGAAGGGGAGGGGTGTCCACAGGCAGCTTGTGGAGTCACTGGTAGAGCATGGTTCCACCGTCACGATTCGCCCGAATTGTTGTGGAAATGCATCCCTTTTATGAGGCTGTCTTCTCACCGGACCCGTGCAGTGAGGATGAGCAGAGGACTGCCGAGGGTCGGCCCTGGGGGTGCTGAGTGTCTCGGTGCTGTCTCTGGTGGAGCTGACCAGTGCCCTGAGGCAGCTGTAGAGAAGCAAATCTCCAGCACTGGGAGGGTCGACTGATGAATTTCTCTGGGCCGTCTGGGACATCCTGTGGGCTGATTATGCAGAGGTACGTCATCCATCGTCTCTCGGTCCTCGGGGAACAGAGATGCGTGCTGAGCTTCCTGCAGGAATCACACACCTTTCCGGGAGATGAATCCATCTGGCTCCTGGATTGGTGTGGGAGGGTCTAGATGAGCCACCCCAGCTCCAGTTTGAGCAGGGTGGCGATATTGTTGGCGTAGTGTTACACTTGGTTACCGTGTACGCCCCTGAGCCCGGCCCGATGCAGGCGTGCTTGTGTGAGATGCCTGTGCTGCTGGCTCCATTGACAGAGGCAAGTGCGTCGGCCTCGGGAGGGATTTTAACTACCCTCGAGGAGAGAGATGGCTCTGGTCCTCAGAGCAGTCAAGTGTCACTGCAGCTGTTGAGTGAGCTAGTTGGATCCTTTGATTTGATTTGATTTGATTTGGAGGAGGAGGTTCGTGACTCAACAGACTGAACTCTTCCGGAGCGCAGGTCTCCTGTGGGTCAGTGGCCCGTGCTATTCTAGAACCACCGCCTGTGCCCACCGCTCTGGTGGGACGTGGGCAAAGCTCACATTCAACTTTTTTTTTTGTTTTTTTTTTGCAAGGAATACGCCAAAGATCAAATAAGAAGCAAGTGTCCCAGATCGAGCGGGTTGAGAAAGAGCTGCTTGATCTGGAGTATCGGATGACCCCCATCCACGGGGCCCCGCTCCTTCGGCAGAGGTACAGGGGAAGAGGGAAGCACTGAGGGACCTGTGGCTCGAGGGGTTCCGAGGTACTTTACAAAGGTCAGAGATCGAGCTGTTGCAAGATCTGGGCCGTGCCTCACCTTTCTTTTACTACTCTCTGGATGTGTGGAGGGTTTGTGGAGCTGCTGGTAGAAGATGGCTCCTCCCTCACTGATCCGGTGAGAACTGTAAAACAAAAAATTCACTTACTTTATGTAACTGTTATCAGATCCAGCAAGTGAGTAGGAGCACTGTGGGAGGACCTGCCACAGGTCAACCCGGAGTCTGCCCAGCAACTGGACTCTCCCCTGTCACTGCAGGAACTGATTGGTGCCTCCAACCAGCTATGCGAAGGCAGGTCCCTGGGGTTGGACGGGCTGACTGTGGAATTCCTCAGAGCCTTCTGGGACACACTGGGTGCTGATTACAACAGGATCCTGGGTGAAAGTTTGGCGATAGGTGAAATGCTCCTCATTTGGCGTAAGGTGGTCGTGGTCCTGATGCTGAAGAAGGGAGATCTTTGCCACCTGAAGAATTGGCACCCAATGTCCCCCTTGTGCACAGGATATAAGATCTTTGCCCGGGTAATGACCAGTCACCTGGACTCCATACTGTCCCAAATGATCCACCCAGTCCAGTTCTGCATGGTCCCAGTCCAGTCCATTGAGGACAAAGTCCACCTTGTCCAGGACCTGATCCACCTGTCTCATGAGTCTGGCCTGTCGGTCACTATTCTCTCTCTCGATCAGGAGAAGACGATGGATCATGACTACCTCCTCGGGACTCTGCACGCGTTCAGACTCTGACCACATTTTGCTGCCTGTGTCCATCTGCCGTATGCTGTTGTGGAGTTCCTGATAAAGGTCAATGGATCATTGGCAGCACCATTTTGCTTTGGGGGGGGGGAAACGGCTCCCAACGTCGGGGCAAGTGTACTCTGTCTGCATAGAGCCTTTTCTGTGCTTTCTTCGGAAGCGGTCGACAGTTTGGCTCTGCGCAAGCTGGAGATGAAGGTAATCCTTTAGGCCTATGCCAAGAATGTCCTCCTTGATCACCGACCCTGTTGGCCTACAGAGGATGCAAGACTGCCAGTGGGTCTTCTCAGCCGCATCCTCTGCCAGGGTCAACTGGAGAAAGTGCTCGGTCTTTTAGTGGGTCATGGAGAGCGGGGGAGACCGAGCAGAGGAGATCAAACCATGCACCTCTCCTATCTGGGGGTCTAACTGCGGAGACTGGGCCGGGAACTGGTGGGACTCTGCCCGGCTGGGACACTGGCCTGGTCTACTCTGGGCAGGTCGTAGGTCGTCAACCGGCTGGTAACCTCCATGCTTTGGTACCGGCTGGTCACTGTATGTGGACAGAGAGGACCCAGAGAAAGTTGGTGGGCTTCTGGGATGACAGGAAGCAATGGTCCCTGCTCTGGTCCAGAGTCTTCCTGTTGGGGAGGGGGTCAGTCACTGGTGAGTGTACGTACCCAGATGGCCGCTCTCTGTCTCTGTCTCATGTTCTCCGAGCACCCTCCGTGGAGGCACGCACTGGCGCAGCATTACTCCACCGGGGGCTTTGCCCTCAGGAGGGTGCGCAGCTTCCGGCGGCAAGCAGCTGCTGCTTCGCTGTGCGAGAGCTGCCAGGTTTTTACCGGGAGCTACTGCAGGTCCAGTAGGGTCTCCTCCGGTCAGAGTGCTCCTGAGCCTGCGGGGGTAGGCGCTCGGGCAGCTGGAGAGATCGTTCCCCATCCCCTGAGGGCGGCTGGGGAGACCGTTTCCCGTCCCGTGAGGGCGGCTGGAGGGACCGTTTCCCATCACGTGAGGGTGGCTGGCGAGACCGTTTCCCGTCCCGTGAGGGCAGCTGGAGGGACCGTTTCCCATCACGTGAGGGTGGCTGGGGAGACTGTTTCCCGTCCCATGAGGGCGGCTGGAGAGATCGTTTCCCATCCCGTGAGGGCGGCCGACGAGACGGTTTCCCGTCCCGTGAGGGCGGCCAGCAAGATTGTTTCCCGTCCCGTGAGGGCGGCTGGCGAGACCGTTTCCTGTCCAACCCCTGCTCCACCAGAGGCGCTCATGGGACACGAACCCCGAGATCTCCTTCGGGAGCCAGTCCTGCACAGCACGTGCTGCCTCGTGGAGATGTCTGCCATGTCGCTCCTCGACATGCTGAGATGGTTCCCGTACCAGCTGATCCTGCACACTTTTCACTTCATTGCCCTCTCCTGCTGTCTGGACACGCCGTGGTGGTCTGTCTTATCACCAAGCGGTGAAGGGGGTCCCTAGTGGACGTCTCTCCATGCGGGCGTGTTTCCCCTGTACATTGGGACCTGGGGTGGAGGGTGTTGCACAGGGCAGTACCGTGTAATAGATTCCTGGGCAGGTTCACTGATACCCCGTCCACCTGTCCTTCCTGTGGACGGGAGGAGTCAGGTACCATGTCTACATGGAGCCCGAGGGGCTACACCCCGGTTTGAATATCTGAAGGGGCTGCTCCTCTCGTTCTGGCTGCACTTGAGCCCCGCACTCCTGGTTTATGGGCACCCAGTACGGGGGGCTGGGGCTGGGGGTGGGGGGCGTCACTCGTTGGATGTGGCCAACTCGCTGGGCCTGGCCAAGATGCCCATTCGCAGGTCCAGGCAGCGGGCTGTCGAGGGCACTGCATGAGCTGATTGCCTGTCCCTTCGCTGGGGCTACGTTTGTGCCAGGGCCTCCTTGGAGAGGGAGCATGCGACCATTCTGGGTTCAGTCGATGCTTCCAGGAACAGAATTAAGTTTATTATAGGTGGTAATAGCTGTATTTTAATTTGAAGTCAGTAGCTTTATTGTAACCCCTGACCTTTGGATGTCTTTGGTATTCGAATGAATTTGAAAGGGGCAGTACAGAGGGAGGTGACCCTGTCAGAGAGACAGTTTGGTTTGACCCATCAGTAACTGGTTAAACTCTGATCAGGAGTCTCAGTAACTACTAGCATTTCAGGTTGGATGATAAATGTGATGTCCTTTTGGTGCGTTGCTTCATCAACAATGTCTGGGTGGAAATTGTTTTCCTTTATTCTGATTGGTTGGGTAGAAGGTGACCAAGGTCAGTAGAATCTGTACTTTAGTGCCTTTCCAGTAACGAGGATCACATCTGGGCAATCAATCATCCTCTTTCTATGGGGCCTGTTGTTGCAGTTTTCTATAAATAGCTTCCTTCCTGGAAAAGGGCTTTTTTGCCAGAGGAATGGGAGTACATCTATGGAAAAGCACTGAGCTCACTCCCTGCCCCACACGTGCTGCAGTGATGGGAGGAGCAGCTGTGGACTCCATGTTCTGAGGACAGTGATAGGGATGGGGTCGGAACTGGTGAATCCATCCATCCCATGTTCCCTGGCTTCATTCCTACCCCTGCCCCATCACCTCTCAACACTCTTACACTGTCCATAATCTCAGTTCCTCCACCAGCCCCAACCCCAGCCTAAAACACCCCTCCCCATCTCCATAACCCCCACCTGCCCCTATACTTACATGTTTTTGTTACCCCCTCCAGCTGTAACCCCCTCCAGACCCTACACACCCCCTCTGTAATTCCCTCCAGACCCTACACCCTTCCCCCTCTCAGTAACCCCTTCTGGACCCTACACTCCTCCCTGTATCTGCAACACCCTCCGGACCCTACACCCTTCATCCTCTCTGTAACCCTGTCAGGACCCTACACCCCTCCCTGTCTCTGTAACCTCCTCCAGCCCCTAAACCCCTCCCTGCCTCTGTAACCCCCTCCGGCCCCTACGCCCCTCCCTGACTCTGTAACCCCCTCTAGCCCCTACACACCTCCCTGTCTCTGTAATCCTGTCCGGACCCTACACCCTTCCCTCTCTCTGTAATCTCTTCGGGCCCCTACACCCGTCCCCGTCTCTGTAACCCCCTCCAGTCTCTACACCCCTCCCTGTCTCTGTAATCGCCTCTGGACCCTACACTCCTCCCTGTCTCTGTAACCCCCCTCCAGCCCCCACACCGCTCCCTGTCTTTGTAAACCCCTTCGGACCCTACACCCCTCCCTGCCTCTGTAACCCCCTCAGGCCCCTACACCCCTCCCTGTCTCGGTAACCCCCTCCAGACTCTACGCCCCTCCCTGTCTTTGTAAACCCCTTCCGGCCCCTACACCCCTCCCTGTCTCTGTAAACCCCTTTGGACCCTACACCCCTCCCTGTCTCTGTAAACCCTCCAGCCCCTACACCCCTCCCTGTCTCTGTAATCGCCTCTGGCCCCTACACCCCTCCCTGTCTCGGTAACCCCCTTCAGACCCTACGCCCCTCCCTGTCTTTGTAAACCCCTTCCAGCCCCTACACCCCTCCCTGTCTCTGTGACCCCCTCTGGCCCCTGCACCCCTCCCTGTCTCTGTAACACCCTCTGGCCCCTACACCCCTCCCTGTCTCTGTAACCCTCTCTGGCCCCAACATCCCTCCCTGTCTCTGTAACCCCCTCTGGCCCCTACACCCCTCCCTGTCTCTGTAATCCCCTCAGGCCCCTACACCCCTCCCTGTCTCTGTAACCCACTCTGGCCCCTACACCCCTCCCTGTCTCTGTAACACCCTCCAGCCCCTATACCCCTCCCTGTCTCTGGAATTGCCTCTGGACCCTACACCCCTCCCTGTCTCTGTAACCCCCTCCGGCCCCTAAACCATTCCCTGTCTCTGTAAACCCTCAGGCCCCTACACCCCTCCCAGTCTCTGTAATCGCTTCTGGCTCCTACGCCCCTCCCCATCTCTGTAACCCCCTCCAGCCCCTACACACCTCCCTGTCTCTGTAACCCCCACCGGACCCTACACCCTTCCCTGTCTCTGTAACCCCCCTCCAGCCCCCACACCCCTCCCTGTCTCTGTAAACCCTCTGGCCCCTACATCCCTCCCTGTCTCTGTAACCCCCTCCAGCCCCTACACCCCTCCCTGTCTCTGTAACCCCCTCTGGCCCCTACACCCCTCCCTGTCTCTGTAACCCCCCTCCAGCCCCCACACCCCTCCCTGTCTCTGTAAACCCTCTGGCCCATACATCCCTCCCTGTCTCTGTAACCCCCTCCAGCCCCCACACCCCTCCCTGCCTGTGTAACCCCCTCAGGCCCCTACACCCCTCCCTGTCTCGGTAACCCCTTCCAGACCCTACACCCCTCCCTGTCTCTGTAACCCCCTCGGGCCCCTATATCCCTCCCTGTGTCTGTAACCCCCTCTGGCCCCTACACCCCTCCCTGTCTCTGTAAACCCCTCTGGCCCCTACACCCCTCCCTGTCTCTGTAACCCCCTCTGGCCCCTACACCCCTCCCTGTCTCTGTAACCCCCTCTGGCCCCTACACCCCTCCCTGTCTCTGTAACCCCCCTCCAGCCCCCACACCCCTCCCTGTCTCTGTAAACCCTCTGGCCCATACATCCCTCCCTGTCTCTGTAACCCCCTCCAGCCCCCACACCCCTCCCTGCCTGTGTAACCCCCTCAGGCCCCTACACCCCTCCCTGTCTCGGTAACCCCTTCCAGACCCTACACCCCTCCCTGTCTCTGTAACCCCCTCGGGCCCCTATATCCCTCCCTGTGTCTGTAACCCCCTCTGGCCCCTACACCCCTCCCTGTCTCTGTAAACCCCTCTGGCCCCTACACCCCTCCCTGTCTCTGTAACCCCCTCTGGCCCCTACACCCCTCCCTGTCTCTGTAACCCCCCTCCAGCCCCCACACCCCTCCCTGTCTCTGTAAACCCTCTGGCCCATACATCCCTCCCTGTCTCTGTAACCCCCTCCAGCCCCCACACCCCTCCCTGCCTGTGTAACCCCCTCAGGCCCCTACACCCCTCCCTGTCTCGGTAACCCCTTCCAGACCCTACACCCCTCCCTGTCTCTGTAACCCCCTCGGGCCCCTATATCCCTCCCTGTCTCTGTAACCCCCTCTGGCCCCTACACCCCTCCCTGTCTCTGTAACCCCCTCTGGCCCCTACACCCCTCCCTGTCTCTGTAACCCCCTCTGGCCCCTACACCCCTCCCTGTCTCTGTAACCCCCTCTGGCCCCTACACCCCTCCCTGTCTCTGTAACCCCCTCTGGCCCCTACACCTCTCCCTGTCTTTGTAACCCCTCTGGCCCCTACACCCTTCCCTGTCTTTGTAACCCCTCTGGCCCCTACACCCCTCCCTGTCTCTGTAACCTCCTCTGACCCCTACACCCCTCCCTGTCTCTGTAATCCCCTCAAGCCCCTACACCCCTCCCTGTCTCTGTAATCCCCTCAGGCTCCTACACCCCTCCCTGTCTCTGTAACCCCCTCAGGCCCCTACACCCCTCCCTGTCTCTGTAATCCCCTCAGGCCCCTACACCCCTCCCTGTCTCTGTAATCCCCTCAGGCCCCTACACCCCTCCCTGTCTCTGTAATTGCCTTTGGACCCTACACCCCTCCCTGTCTCTGTAACACCCTCTGGCCCCTACACCCCTCCCTGTCTCTGTAACCCTCTCTGGCCCCAACATCCCTCCCTGTCTCTGTAACCCCCTCTGGCCCCTACACCCCTCCCTGTCTCTGTAATCCCCTCAGGCCCCTACACCCCTCCCTGTCTCTGTAACCCCCTCTGGCCCCTACACCCTTCCCTCTCTCTGTAATCTCTTCGGGCCCCTACACCCGTCCCCGTCTCTGTAACCCCCTCCAGCCCCTACACCCCTCCCTGTCTCTGTAATCCCTTCTGGTCCTTACACCCCTCCCCGTCTCTGTAACCCCCTCCAGCCCCTACACCCCTCCCTGTCTCTGTAACCCCCTCCAGACCCTACACCCCTCCCTGTCTCTGTAACCCCCTCTGGACCTTCGCTCTCCATGAAATGAGGCAGTACCACCTTCCTGGCTGTTGGATTTCACTGTTAGATCTCCTTCGTCCAATCTGCTGGAGATGACTTTGCGAGCTAGGACAGATATGGGGTAAGAGGCAGATACCTTTACAAATGAAAGACATTTGCGCCTGCACTTGGATCAATAAAGTGCAAAGGGATGCAGACCTAATTCAGAGAAAATGGGATGATGGAGACACATACGGTTGGTATGTCAATAAAGTATGACTATGACTATGTATGGATGAATTTGGTTGTGTGCTGTTGTACAATTCTATAACCAATTTCCCCCGGGATCAATAAAGTGTGACTATGACTATAATCGGAAGCATTTTGATCCATTTTCAAACACCGTAGAAATTTTAAAACAAATTTTAAAAAGTTCTTGGAAATATAAATCAGTAAAATGCATAAACACACACAAAATGTTGGAGGATCTCAGCAGGTCAGGCAGCATCTATGGAAATGAATAAACAGATGGATTTTGGGTGAGACCCTTCAATGTGAAATATTTATTCCCTTCCAAAGATGCTGCCTGACCTGCTGAATTCCTCCAGCGTTTTGTGTATGTTGCTCAAGAATTTCAGCATCTGCAGAATCTCTTCTATTTGATTTTATTTAGAGATGCCGTAAGTTCATAAGATATAGGAGCAGAATTAGGCCGTTTGGCCCATCGAGTCTGCTGTCCTTTCCATATCCACACACAGTTAGCTCCTCCGGCCCTGTGATCCTGCACTGCCAAATTCCAGCAGAGACCAATCAACCTACTAACTGATACTTCTTTTGGGTGTTGGAGGAAACCCACACAGACACAGGAAAAACATACAAACTCCTGGCAGGCAGGGACAGGAATTGAACCCCACTCAAAGCTGGAACCAGATTTGTACAAACTCCTTACATCGGGTGCAGGATTGAACTCCAAGCTTCAACACCCCTGAGCTGTGATAGCGTTTTACTAACCAACTTTGTTTGAGAACATACTGTGTATTTCAAAACAGTTTGTTATTTTATGCCTTACGAAATGATTGATTTATAAATTCTGATGTGTAATTGATTTGAATAAGACTGAAAGAATCTCATATTTTAAGGTTTGCTAACAAGTTCTGGTAAGAGGCAGTCATTTAAATTTAAACAACTTCTATTCCAAAGTATGGTCTGTCGAAAGAATCCTTGAGTCATATAAATATAACATAACTGTGGTTTGCCCCAGTTGTAATATTAAAAGAACTAGCTGTGCATTAACGGAAATGCTGGGGGAACTCAGCAGGCCAGGCGGCAGCTATGGAAAAGAATAAGCAGTTGGCGTTTCAGGCTGAGACCCTTCAGCGGGCCGGGAGGAAAAACGATGAGAAGTCAGAGTTCAGTGGTGAAGGGAGGGGAGAGAGAAACACAAGGTGATCGGTGACACTGGGAGGGAAAGGGGTGAAGTACAGAGCTGGGAAGCTGATTGGTGAAAGAGACACAGGGCCGGAGAGCGGGGGAATGGAAGAGAGGTCAGAAAGCCATGGAAGAAAGGGAAGGAGGAGGAGCACCAGAGGGAGGCGTTGGGCAGGCAAGGTGATATAGTGAGAGAGGGAAAAGGGGATGGGGAATGGTTGGGGTGGGGGGGGCATTATGGAAGTTTGAGGAATTGATATTTATGCCATCAGGTTGGAGGCTACCCAGATGCAATATAAGATGTTGCTCACCATCACAGACACTGAGGAAGGCAAGTGATTGGGTATATTGAAAGCAGTAGTCCTGATGAAGGGTCTCGGCCTGAAACGTCGACTGTACCTCCTCCTAGAGATGCTGCCTGGCCTGCTGCGTTCACCAGCAACTTTGATGTGTGTTGCTTGAATTTCCAGCATCTGCAGAATTCCTCGTGTTTGCGTTGATAAGTTCTTGATTAATCAGGTGTCAAAGGTTACAGGGATAACTCGGGAATGGGGTTGAGGGGATAGTAAATCTGTCATCATGGAATGGTGGAGCAGGCTCAGGCCGAATGGCCTAATTCTTTCCTATATGTTATGGTTATGAAGATTTCAATATCTCCTTTAAACTCCCCCCCGCCCCCCACTCTTTGCCTTAAGGCTGTGCTTTCCGGTGTCGAGTTTATTGCTGTGTGAACAAGTACAAGGAGGAGGAAAACCTGACTTGCACAAGTGTCACAGGCACATCGGTACAACAAATGTAACTTGTATTTATTCACATACAGCATGGAGTAGGTGCACCGGCCAGCAATACCCCAGTTTACCTAACAACCGCTATGTCTTTAGAGTGTGGGAGGAAACCAGAGCACCCGGAGGAAACCCACGCGGTCATGGGGAGAAGGTACAGACTCCTTACAGGCGGCGGTGGGAATTGAACCCGGGTCACTGGTACTGTAAAACGTTGTGCTAACTACTACTGTGTGCCCAGGACCGTGCAGAGAAATTATACAAGATGGCGTAGAGAAAGGTGCAGAAAAAGACATTATTGCAAAGAAGACATTTTTTTTTTAAATTTGACACTTTCCACATGTGGAGTTCCTCCAGGATTTTGTGTGTGTTGCTCAGTTATCGCTGCTGGTGGACTGACTCACATTTACTGCTCTTGGCAGGGACCAGATGTTCTATTGGCACGTGAAGCTAGTCTTCCCTCAGAGCTGTGCTACCTACACGGAGAAGAGGTAAGCGGAGGGCCACCTCGGGGTAACGGGTTTGGGTGCTGCACAGATGCTGACTGGAACTGCCAAGATTTCCAGCACCTAGACCTTCTTGTTGTATTAATTTCATCTACAGTTCTTCAAGGAATCTGCAATCCATAGTGTCACAGAGCACTATAGCACAAAACCAGGCTCTTCGGCCCATCTAGTCTATGCTGAGATGTTCTGCCTAGTCCCATCTCCACCATAGCCCTCCGTAACCTTCCCCTACGTGTATTTAAACAGACTTCTCTTAGGTGTTGAAATCAAACACATGCCCACCACTTCCACTGCAGCTCATTGCACCTTCTCACCATTCCCCTCGGCCAATCCGGACATCAGAAGTCTGGAGAGGAGGGGACTTCAATCAGGCCCTCTGCCCAACGATAAAAGGCGGCAGTGCGTCATGGCAGCGTAATGGAGCTTTGACTAGTGGCCAGTCAGCACTTGGGATTGATTCCTGCCTACGTCAAGTCCTAGTGGGGCCAGAACTAGGAAGATTATACAGTTTAACATGTGGTTAAGGAGTTGGGGGGAGGGAGGGCATAAGAGTTTTGGACTGTTGTGCTCTGTTCCAGGGAAGGTGGGACCTGTACAGAAGAGATGGTTTGTAGGAACTGGAGGGGACTAATATACAAGCAGGAAGGTTTGTTCATACTGCACAGTGAGGTTTAAACTGAGTTGCAGGGGGATGGGAACCAGAGTGCCAGAACAGTTAGTGGAGAGGTTGTAGAGGCAGACGCTGGCAAGTCTTTAGACAAAGTTAGGAATCAAAAGGTTGAACATGGTGTGACTAATGTCCTGATCTGCTTATGTTTTGGTGCAAGAAGTATCGTAGGAAAGGCAGATGATATTGCTGAAGATGAGGTAGCTGGTTTACAAACAGGAAATGTGCATTGAGGAGAGACTGTTGATAGGGCAAAATTGCAGTCAACTGGATAAGTTGCAATGTAAAAAGCAGACAAAAGCAGAAGGGGTGAATGCAGGACTGAGGGTGTTGTATTTGAATACATGCAGTATATGGAATAAGGTAGATGAACTTGCACAGTTGCATGTCGGCAGGTTTGATGTTGTAGGCACCACTGAGTCGTAGCTGAAAGATGATCATATTTAGGAGCTTAATGTCCAAGGATCGAAAGGATAGGCAGGAAGATAGGGGGACGGTGTTGCTCTGTTGGTAAACAAATTAAATCAATTCATTAGAAAGAGGCAACATAGGGTCAGAAAGTGTTAAATCATTGTGGATAGAGCTAAGGAACTGCAAAGGTAAAAAGACCCCGATCGGGGTTGTATACAAACCTCCAAATAGTAATAAGGGTGTGGCCTACAAATTACAATGGGAGATAGAAAATGTATGGCAAAGGGCAATGTTACAATAGTCATGGTGTTTTCAGTATGCAGGTCAATTGGGAAAATCAGGTTGGTGCTGGATGACAGGAGGGAGAATTTCTAGAGTGCCTATGAGATGGCTTTTTAGAGCAGTTTGTGGTTGAGCCCACTACAGGATATTAACAGGGTGAAGATGGAATACGAAAGTAAGCTAGCAAATAATATTAAAGAGGATACCAAAAATTTCTTCTGATACATAGTGTAAAAGGGAGGCGAGAGTGGATATCGGACAAACTTGAGAGTTAGGGGACAAAGGTTTAGGGGTAACATGAGGGGAAACTTCTTTACTCAGAGAGTGGTAGCTGTGTGGAACGAGCTTCCAGCAGAAGTGGTTGAGGCAGGTTCAATGTTGTCATTTAAAGTTAAATTGGATAGATATATGGACAGGAAAGGAATGGAGGGTTATGGGCTGAGTGCAGGTCGGTGGAACTAGGATCGGGTAGAGTTCTGCACGGACTAGAAGGGCCGAGATGGCCTGTTTCCGTGCTGTAATTGTTATATGGTTATATGGTTAATTGGAAAATGATGCTGGAGAGGTAGTAATCGGGGACAATGAAATTGCAGATGAAGTGAATAAATATTTTGCATCAGTCTTCACTGTGGAAGGTACTTGCAGTATGGTGGAAGTTCCAGGTGTCAGAGGCATGAAGTGTGTGAAGTTACCATAACTAGAGAGGAGGTTCATGGGAAACTGGAAGGTCTGAAGGTAGTTGAGTGAGTTGCACCAGATAGTTTACACTCCAGGGTTCTGAAAGAGGTGGCTGATGAGATTGTGGAGGCATTAGTAATGATCTTTCAAGGATCACTAGATTGTGGAATGGTTCTGGAAGACTGGAGAATTGCAAATGTCACTCCACTCTTCAAGAACTGAGAGAGGCAGAAGAAAGGAAATTAAAGGCCAAGTTAGTCTGACCTCTGGTTGGGAAGATGTTGGAGTTGATTATTAATGGTGAGGTCTGGGTAGTTGGAGGCATATGATAAAATATGCCATAGTCAACATGGTTTCCTCAAGGGAAAATCTTGTCTGACACATTTCTTGGAATTCTTTGAAGTAACAAGCAGTATAGACAAAGGAGAATCAGTCATGTACTTGGATTTTCGGAAGACTTTGTGACAAGGTGCCACACGTGAGGCTGCTTAACAAGCTAGGAGCCCTTGGTATTACAGGAAAGATTCTAGTATTGATAAAGCAGTGGCTGATTGGCAGAAAGCAACGAGTGAGAATAAAGGGAGCCTTTTCCGTCTGCTTGCCGGTGACTAGTGGTGTTCCACAGGGTTTGTGTTGGGACTGATTATTTTTACATGATATTTCAATGATTTGGATGATGGAATTAATGGCTTTGTTACAAAGTTTGCAGACGATATGAAGATAGGTTATGGGGCAGGTAGTTTTGAGGAAGTAGAGAGGCTACAGAAGGACTTAGATTAGGAGAATGGGCAAAGAAATGGCAGATGGAATACAGTGTTGGGAAGTATACGGTCATACACTTCGGTAGAAGAAATGAAAGGGTAGACTATTTTCTGAATGGATCGAAAATAGAAAAGACTGATGTGCAAAGGGACTTGGGAATCCTCACGCAGGATTCCCTAATTTGCAGGTTGAGTCGGTGGTGAGTAAGGCAAATGCAATCTTAGCATTCATTTCAAGAGGACTAGAATATAAAAGCAAGGATGTAATGTTGAGACTTTATAAAGCACTGGTGAGGCCTCACTTGGAGTCTCGTGAGCAGGTTTGAGCCCCTTACCTTCGAAAGGATGTGCTGAAACTGGAGAGGGTTCAAAGAACGTTCATGAAAATGATTCCAGGATTGAATGGCTTGTAATATGAAAAGCATTTAATGACTCTGGGCCTGTATTCACTAGAATTCAGAAGCACAAGGGATGGCCTTACTGAAACCTATCGAATGGTGAAAGGCCTTGATAGAGTGGATGTGGAGAGAATGTTTTCTATGGTGGGAGAATCTAAGATCACAGGACATAACCTCAGAATAGAGGAGTGTCCTTTTAGATCAGAGATGAGGAGGAATTTTTGGCCAGAGAGTTGTGAATCTGGAATTGTTTGCCACAGGTAGCTGTGGAGGCCAAGTCTTTATGTATATTTGAGGCAGAGGTTGATAGATTCTTGATTAGTCAGAGCATGAAGGGATACAGGGAGAAGGTAGGAGATTGGGGGGGGCTGAGAGGAAACATGGATCAGCAATGATGAAATGGCAGAGCGGATTCAATGGGCCAAATGGCCTAATTCTGCTCCTATATCTTATGGTCTCATGTTCCTCTTAAACATTTCACCTTTCACCCTTAACCCATGATCTCTAGTTCTAGTCTCGCCCTCCCTCAGTGGAAAAAGCCTGTATGCATTTACCCTATCTATACCCCTCATAATTATACCTCTTATCAAATCTCCCCTCACTCTCCTACGCTCCAGGGAATGAAGTCATAATCGATTCAAACTTTCCCTAAAACACAGGTCCTCAAATCAAGAGAAAATTTACATCTTTCCTGTGACCGGAACTGCACAGAACATGCCAACTTGGCCTCACCAACGCCTTTCGCAATTTCAACATAGCGTCCCATCTCCTGTACTAAGTATATTGTTTTACGAAGGTCAATGTGCTGAAAGTTATCTTTACGACCCCATCTGCCTGTGACACTTCTCCGAAGGAATTACGGACCTGTGTTCCCAGATCCATTTGTTCTGCCGGACTCACTCCGCAGTGCCCTGCTGTTCACTGTGTAAGACCGACCCCGGTTGGTTCTACGGAAGTGCAACACCTCGGGCAGCATTTATGGAAATGAATGTACATTCGGCATTTCAGGCCGAAGCCTTTCATCAGGACTGGACTGGAAAGGAAAGGGGAGGGGAGGGGAGGAACTACATTACAGAACAGTACAGGCCCTTCTAACCTACTCTCAGGTCAACCTAACCCTACCTTCCCACATAGTCCTCCATTTTTTTCTATCATCCGTGTGCCTATTTTGAAATATCCCTAATGTATCTGCCTCTACCACTGTGCAGCACACACCCACCACTCTCTGTGTAAAAGCAAAACTACTTTTGACATTCCCCCTGTACTGTCCTCGAATAGGGAGAAGATGTTTCCTATCATGGGGTAGTCAAAGACGAGAAGCCACAATCTCAGAATAGAGGGATGTCCATTCAGAATAAGATGAGGAGGAATTTCTTTAGCCAGAGAGTGGTGAATCTGTGGAATTTGTGCCACAGATTGTGAAGGCCAAGTCATTGGGAATATTTAAAGCAGAAGTTGATAGATTCTTGGTTAGTCAGGGCGTCAAAGGAATGGGGTTGAGATAATAAATCAGCCAAGATGTCACAGCAGACATCATGGTCCAAGTAGCCTAATTTTATCTTATTGTGCTCCAATCACCTTAAAATTATGCCCCCTGGTATTAGCCATTTCCGCCCTGGGAAGAAGTCTAGCTGTGCACACGATCTATGCCTCTTATCATCTTGTACACCTCTATTTGGTCAACAGTGGGATCTGTGTGGGATTGGTGTCAACGGGATGGTTGATGGTCGGTCCAGACCCTGTGGGCCAAAGAGTGTGTGTCCATGCTCTGTGACTCCACAGTAGCTGTCACAGGACAGAGGGAGCGAATGGCCTCTTTTTGTGTATGTGCTCCCCTTTGAAATTAACTATTGCTTTTTGCTTTCCAGGGTGGCTGATAACAAGACATTGGAAGAGCTTCTGAGCAAGTTCATTGACCCATTGGAATCTGACCCAGTCATTCGACAGAAGTACGTGTGAAACCTTCCATTCCACATACCAAAACCCCTCATACAACACTAGATTTTGGTGGGTTTACCAAGTGCTATCAAATATTATCAAATACTATGCCTAAATAAAAGGCCTAGCTAGAGTGGCCATGGAGAAGATTAGTGGGGGAGTCTAGGATGAGGGGCACAACCTCAAGATAACAAGATGTCTCTTTAGCCAGAGGATGGTGAATCTGAGGAATTAATTGTTCCAGGAAGCTCTGGGGGCCAAGTCATTTAAAACCAAAAGATATAAGAGCAGAATTGGGCCATTCGGCCTGTCGAGACTTCTTCACCATTGCATCATGGCTGATTTATTGTCCCTCTCAACCCCATTCTCCTGCCTTCTCCTCATAACCTTTGATGCTCTCACTCATCAAGCGCCTATCAACTCCGCTTTAAATGTACTCTGTGACTTGGCTTCCACAGCTGAATACCTCTATCAAATCTCCCCTCATTCTCCTACGCTCCGGGGAATAAAGTCCGAACTTGTTCAACCTTTCCCGATAACTTGGGTCCTCGAGGCCCAGCACCATCCTTATCAATTTTCTCTGCACTCTTATTGATATCCAGTGTAGGTGACAAGAACTGCACACTGTCCTTATTCCAACTTGGGCCTCACCAGCATCTTACACAACTTGAACTTAACGTCCCTGTCCTGTTTCAGTACTGTAGTGCTTTCTGGCTTTGTGTGTGCTGTTCACCGCTGAGCCTGTGTGAAGCCTGCGGCCTAACATACCTCCCTCACCACTCATGAACTCGGTGTCTCTCTGCAGGTTGAAAGTTTACGTCCTGGCATCTCTTGACCAAGTGCGCGTCTTTCTGAAGGTGGAGGGCCGGAAGAACAACTCCGTCAGGTAACAGAGGAACCCGCTCTCCCTCACCCTCGGTTTTTACTTCTGCTGAAATCTTCTGTCACTGTTCGTAGTTAGAGTCGCATGTGTGTTTTATATTGGTTATTTCATTTAGAGATACACCGCAGTCAGGTGCTTCAGGTCCAACGAGCCGAGCTGCCTAGTAACCCACCTATCTAATCCTCACCTAATTACAGAACAATTTACAATGACCAACTAACCTACTAATCAATACATCTTTGGAATATGGGATGAAACCCACGCAGTCACGGGGAGAATACACACACCCTTCATGGCAGCAGAATGTGAAACCCGGGTTACTGGTGCTGTAATAGCATTATGCTAACTGCTGTGCCGCCGAGCGGCCCTATTTGTGAACTATTTTAAGTGGCCTGTTTAAATAGAGAACTGTGTGGTGTCTTTGGAAACAGAGGCAGATAATATTTGCATCTTGTGGTCAGGGCTTCCTTTGTCCTGGTCATTCACTGTCTCAGAGCTGATTCTGGCTGCAATTACAATCCTGGAACCAGGAGAGGGCACTAGCGAGCCACACAATCAGCCTCTGCTCTTCTATCCCAGAATCTGCTGTGTCGTAAAATTTGTGTTTTTTTTTGGTGTGGCAGTATATTTAAAAATTTCATAATTTAACAATTGCATAAAAATACATAAATAGTGCAAAAAAAAAACAAATTAGTGATGCTTTGTTCATGGACCATTCAGAAATCTGACGGCAGAGAGGAACTTTGGTTCAAAAACCTGATGTTGCCATCAGGGAGGAGGTACAGGAACCTGCAGACACACACTCAGAGCGAATAACTTCATTCACTTCACTCACCCCGACACTGAACTGCTCCCACAAACACTGTCAACTACTCTTCATCTCGTGTTCTTGATATATATTGCTTAGTCATTTATTATTATTATTATTATTATTTTTCTTTTTGTATTTGCCTGCAAGAAAACGAATCTCAGATACGGTGAGATACATGTACTTTGTAGTTTGAAGAGGGCATGCACTGGATGGTGAGGCTCCTTAGCGAGGCATTGCCATTTGAAGAACTTTTCTCTAAGTTACATAGATTTAAATAAATTAAACCTCAAAAGTGACTTGAAACACTGTGACCCGATACAATTGCTGGAAAGTTGGCACATCAGGTAGAGCCTCTGCTTCTCATGATTTGCATGCTCTTCTCATGATCGTATGGGTTCCCCTGGGTGCTCTAGTTCCCTCCCACATCCAGAGACATTAACCCAAAGGTGGCTGTGGTAATTGGCCCCCCATGTGTGGGTGAGGGGTGGAACTTTGGTGGGAGGGGGACAGTTGATAAAGGTAATGATCAAGATTAGCATTCTTTGTCACGTGTACAGTGAAACACAGTGAAATGTGTCGATGACCGACACAGTCTGAGGATGTGCTGTGGCCAGCCTGCAAGTGTCACCATGCTTCCAGCCCCAACATAGCATGCCCACCACTTACTGACCCTAACCCATATGTCTTTGAAACGTGCGACGAGAGGTGTGGGTCAATGGGAACAGGCAGAGTAACAATTCAGCACAGACTAGATGGACTGAAGGGCCTTTTTCTGTGCTGTAGGACTCTATAGGCACATGAATGTACAGGAAATTCAGGTTGATGGGACTAAGCAGAATAATAGTTCAGTACAGACTAGATAGGACAAAGGGCCTGTTTTTGTGCTCTCTGACTATGAAATGGGGAATGTAGACATTGTGTAGGCAGAGGGGATTTGTTTAAAAACTAGTTTAATTGGTTTGGCACAACATTGTGGGCAGAGGGGCCTGTTCCTGTGCTGTTGTTTGTTCCAAATCTCCTGTAAACTCTCAGCTGAAAGTTCTGCCCTCTTGTATTTGACATTTCTGCTCCATGTGTACTCACCATTCCTCTGACTGTAACTGGCTGGGCCTTTATATTCCAGAGGGACACTGTTCATCTGGAAGTTCTTGTTCCATGAGACAAGTGTCTTGCTGTTTGTTACCGTGATCTCATGCTGTATATTAGTCATTGGCACTTGGTCTCAATCGCAGCTCACACTGATCCTGATGTCAGTAGCAGATGTAAGGCCAGGATCGGCTCCTCACTCTACTGAGCACGAGGCAGCTGACAGTCGTTTCCTGGGTGTGACCTTGTGCTGGTGATCTGTGAGCCAGGAATATCTGTCAGCTGTGAGCCCTTGCTTGAGTTGGTAGCCAGAGTCCTGGAGTACAGAAGGAGGTCCTTCAGCCCAAGTGTTCCGTGCTGAATATGATTCCCATCCAGGCTGGTCTCACTTGCCCACATTTGTGCCCAGATCCCTCTAACCCAGGGCTGCTCAACTCTTTTTATGCTGTGGACCAACGCCATTAAGCAAGGGGTCTGTAGTCCCCAGGCTGGCAACCCCCACTCTAAACTTTTCCTCTTCTAAGGCACCGTGGTAGCAGAGCATTCAACACAACACTTCACATTGCTAGCTGTAAGATCAGGTTCAATTCCCACCACTGACTGTAATGAGTTTGTATGTTCTTCCCGTGACCGCAATGGATTCCTCCGGGTGCTCCGGATTCATCCCAAATTCCAGAGGCATACGGGTTAGTAGGTGATAAACACGAGAGAATCTGCAGGTGCTGAAAAACCAGAGCAACACACACAAAATGGAGGAGGAGGAGAAGATGGCGGCGCAACGCGGCGTGCGCGGCCACTCCGGTGAATGATATCTGTAATCTGTCAAGTAGGGTGCCGTGCACAATTCTGATCTGATGGAGACAGACGTGAGAGAACGGAGGAACATCTGGAGAAAGTTCTGAGATGCCTTTTTTGCTGCCGCTGCTACTGTGTGGTCCAGAATCTCCGGAGGGGAAGGCCCCGAATCCTCAGCTTTGCTTGTTGCTCGGCGGCCAGGACGGGGTTGAAGCGCTGGGCAGAGATGGTGCTCGGTGTCGAAGGGCTGGTCGGAGGCTCGAAGTTTTCGGACGGACTCAGAGTCGGCTGTGGTCGGGTGCTTCCACTGCATCGACAGTTGTCAGCACCTGGAGGTTTATGGCAGGGAGAGTTTCTCCCTTCTGCCGCCTGCTATTGGGGACTATCGAGAGTCAATCGGAACTTTGAGACTTTTTTTTACCATTCCCATGGTCTGCTCTTTATCAAATTATGGTATTGTTTTGCACTGCTGTAACTATATGTTATAATTATGTTGTCTTGTCAGTGTTAGTCTTTGGTTTGTCTTGTTTTTTATGTAATATCACTCTGGAGGAACATTATTTCATTTCTTAATGCATGCATGCATTTCTAAATGACAATAAACGAGGACTGAGTGTCCTCATAATCTAAAATGCTGGAGGAACTCAGCAGGTCAGGCAGCATCCATGGAGGGGGATAAACAGTCAACGTTTCAGGCAGGGCCCCTGATCAGGACTGGAAGGTAAGGTGGAAGATGCCAGAGTAAAAAGGAGGGCAAGCTGGGTGGTGATTGGTGAAGCCAGGTGGGTGGGGGGAGGGGGAGGAAGTAAGAAGCTGGGAGGTGATAGGTGGATAAGATAAAGGATTGGAGAAGAAGGAATCTGATAGGAGGGGAGAGTAGACCATGGGAGAAAGGGAAGGAGGAAAGGACCCAGGAGGAGGTGATAGCCAGGTGAGGAGAGGAGCTGGTATGTGATTTGGTCACATGGGTGTAACTGGGCGGTGCGGCGTTGTTGGACCACAAGGATCTGTTACTGTGCTGCATCTCCAAATGAAAAGGTCGGCTGACTGGTCAGTCTCTTCCATCCGCGGGTAGGGGAGTCGAAAACTGGAGGCAGGTTTGAAGGGGACCTGACTGGGAGGTCTTTCACACACAAGATGGTGGCTGTCGGAACAAGTGGTTGGATCAGTACATTTAGTAGATACCTGGGGTTTCTGAAGGTTGTCGTAGCTGGGGGAGATGGTGGGGATCAGCTCCCACTACCTACTAAATGCTTCCAATGCTGTGTGTCTCAAACAGCCTCTGACAAACAAGTCCAGCTCCTGGCCTTCACATGTGACTAAGCCTGCTGGAACCATTTCTACTGGCAGGAGAAGAGGGAAAAGGAGGGTTACTGGTGCCTTAAAACCAGTCGTTTTGGGCAGATGGGGCTTGTCAGCCGTGGCTGGCAGCTTATCTCGGAGAAGGAAAACTCTGATCTCAAACCTCGACTGCCATGCAGCTATGCCCACTCGTGGGGAAGGCTTCGGGAGTAAACCCTGAGGGAAAAATCCGGAGCTCGAGTCCCTACGTTGAGTTCAACTTTGACTGGCAGTTTCTGCAATGCTGCCAGTGCCAAACTGTGTCGGCCTCTGCCGCTCCTTTGGGTTCATCAGTTGTGTGGAGAGGGGGAGCTTGCTGTCCATATCGTCCTGCCCGGGCCTGTGTACACTACGCAGATAGTGAGGGCACAACATCCACGGTCAAGCCCAACCGATGGACGGCCTCGGGAGACACTTGGACAGGAAGCCTTCAGCAGGATGTGGGCACAGGGAGGCACCTTGGTCAGCATGGGGGAGTTGGGCTGAAGGGTCTGTTTTCATGCTGTATGGATCTATAATTTGTGGATGTTGAAATTGCTAATCGGTTTATTATTGTCACATGTATCGAGATACAATGAAAAGCTTGTCTTGCGTCCTGTTCATACAGATCAGATCATTACACAGTGATTTGAGGCAGAACAAGGAAAAGCAATAACAATGCACAATAAAGTGTGACAGTTACAGAGAAAGTTTAGAATGAAATGGACCAAACACAGGCAAATAGGTCAAGCATCAAATAAGTATCTATTAATTTTATTCAGAGAGTGGCAGGAGTTGAACCTGGAGTCACACTAACCTCTATGCTACCACGCTGCCCATCTCAGTGTGGACGACATACACACAAAATAGTTAAATGAAAAAAGTAGTGAGTTTGTGTTCGTGAGTTCATTGTCCATTTAGAAATCTGATGCCGGAGGGGAAGAAGCTGTCCCTGAAATGTTAAGTGTGTGTCTTCAGGCTCCTGTACCACCTGCTTGACGGTAACAATGAGAAGAGGGCATGGCCAGGCAGCATCCATGAAACGTCATAAACATCGACTGTTCATTCCCCTCCATAGGTGCTGCCTGACCTGCTGAGTTCCTCCAGCATTTTTTGTGTGTTGCTTGGATTTCCTGCATCTACAGACTTTCTGGTGTTTTAGAAGAGGATGTGTCCTGGGTGATGGGGGTCTCTCTATAACTCAATGGGACTCAGCAGAGAGGAGCCACAGTGGTGTGTGGTGGGACGAGTTGTGCAGCCAGTGTTCGCCCGGTGTAAGACAGCTGGATTGTGTTTGTCTGTGGCTTCACTTGTGTGAGATGAGGAACTGCTACGTGCTTGTTCTTGCGGGAGCATGACTCCAGGACAACATCCCACACACCTTCAATCTACAGGCCATGACTTGGGCGAGATAATTTTTTATATAGATTGTATTGTAACAGTGTTTTTCTGCCATCGTTATATGCGAAACGTGTGACTGTATATGTTGTACTGTTTGTCGAGGAACACTGTTTCTTTTGGCTGTATTCATGTGTACAGTTGAATGACAATTAAACTTCAAGTTCAGGTGTTCAGTTTATTGTCATTCACCTGTACGCTAGTACAGTACACCCTCAAACGAAATAATGTTCCTCCGGACCAAGGTGCACAGCACAGTACATATAACTCACAGCTGTACCCATGTGAGTGGGCAAAGGTCTGGCGGATAGAGTACAATGTCGGTAAATGTGAGGTCATCCACTTTGGAAGGAAAAGTGGACGATCAGATTATTATTTAAATGGTAAAAATTGCAGCATGCTGCTGTGCAGAGGGACTTGGGAATGTTTGTGCATGAATCACAAAAGGTCTGTTTGCAGGTGGAGTAGGCTATCAAGAAGAGAAATGAAATGTTGGCCTTCATTACTAGAGGGATTGAATTTAAGAGCAGGGAGGTTATGCTGCAACTGTACAGGGTACTGGTGAGGCCGCACCTGGAGTACTGTTTGCAGTTCTGGTCTCCATACTTGAGGAGGGATAGACCGTCTTTGGAGGCAGTGCAGAGGAAGTTCACCAGGTTGATTCCAGAGATGAGGGGGTTACACTGAGGAGAGATCGACTCGCCTGGGACTGTACTCACTGTAATTCAGAAGAATCAGAGGTCTTCAGAATTGGGTTTATTATCACTGGCATGTATCATGAAATTTGTTAACTTAGTAGCAGCAGTACATAATATAGAAGAAAGAAAAAATAAAATAATAATGATAATAAATAAGTAAATGGGTAAATCTATTATAGTATAGATGTATTAAATAGATTAAAAATCATGCAAAATACAGAAATAATATATATTTAAAAAAGTGAGGTAGTGTTCAAGAGTTCAATGTCCATTTAGGAATCAGATGGCAGAGGGGAAGAAGCTGTTTCTGAATCGCTGAGTGTGTGCCTTCAGGCTTCTGTACCTCCTACCTGATGGTAACAGTGAGAAAAGGACATGCCCTGGGTGCTGGAGGTCCTTAATAATGTATGCTGCCTTTCTGAGACACCACTCCCTAAAGATGTCCTGGGTACTTTGTAGGCTAGTGCCCAAGATGGAGCTGACTAGATTTACAACCCTCTGCAGCTTCTTTCGGTCCTGTGCAATAGCCCCTCCATACCGGACAGTGATGTAGCCTGTCAGAATGCTCTCCACAGTACAGCTATAGAAGTTTTTGAGTGTATTTGTTGACATACCAAATCTCTTCAAACTCCTAATGAAGTATATTCACTGTCTTGCTTTCTTTAGAACTGCATCAATATATTGTCACCAGGTTAGATCCTCAGAGATCTTGACACCCAGGAGCTTGAAGCTGCTCACTCTCTCCACTTCTGATCCCTCTATGAGGACTGGTATGTGTTTCTTCATCTTACCCTCCATGAAGTCCACAATCAGCTCTTTCGTCTTCCTGATGTTGAGTGCCAGGTTGTTGCTACAACACCATTAGTTGGCATATTTCGCTCCTGAACTGCCCTCTCATCACCGTCTGAGATTCTACCAACAATGGTTGTATCATCAGCAAATTTATAGGTAGTATTTGAGCTGTGCCTAGCCACACAGACATGGGTATAGAGCAGTGGTCCCCAACCACTGAGTGGCAAAGCATGTGCTACCGGGCCGTGAGGAAACGATATGAGTCAACTGCACCTTTCCTCATTCCCTGTCACGCCCACTGTTGAACTTGAACGCACGCGAGGTCATCAGTCGGTCATTAACCTGCAACTACTCGATGAGTAAAAAACAAACATCGCTTGAGAGTTTCTTTGGAAGAGGTGGTAGGGGACATAAAAGGCCTAACGATGAAGATAATGCAGAGACAGCTGAGGCCGAGACTGCAAAAAGAAAGCAAGCTTCCTTCAACAGAAAATACGATGAGTTGTACATAAAATATGGCTTTATTGCGACTGATGTCTCGCACGCTCCAAGCCCCGTGTGGATTATGTGGAGACAAGCTGTCTAATGAGGCAATGAAGCCCTCAAAACTGCTTTGGTACCTTGAATCCAAACACCCTGCACTTAAAGACAAACCCGTTGAGTTTTTTGAGCGGAAAAAACGTGAGCAAGCGGGACAGAAGCGAGTGCTGAGAGCCACCACCTCCACAAATGCTGCTGCTCTGAGGGCGTTGTACTTAGTGGCTAGCAGTATTGCTAAGGCTAAGAAGCCTTTCACTGTTGGTGAAAAATTGATTCTGCCTGCTGCCAAGGACATGTGCCGTGAACTGTTGGGAGAAGCTGCAGCTAACAAGATGGCTCAGCAAGTTTCAAGGAGAATCGATGTCCTCCACTATGTCATCGAAGCACAGCTGTTGGAACGGTAACGAGTCTGGTTTCACTACCCGAGTCAAAGAGGTTGTTCCTGAATGCCAGTCTACACACTGTGTCACACACAGGGAAATGCTGGCTAGCCGAAAAATGTCACCTGATCTTAACAGCGTATTGAGTGATGTCGTTGAAGTTATCAGTCACATCAAAGCAAAAGCCCTTAACTCATGTTTGTTTGAGCAGCTTTGCGAGGAAATGGATGCAGAGCACAAACGCTTCCCTTACACACTGAAGTCAGGTGGCTATCAAGGGGGAGAGCCCTGGCCAGGGTTTTTGAGTTAAGAGAGCAGCTACAGAGATTTCTTTCAGGAAAAAAAGTCATCACTGGCAGCACACTTCAGTGACGAGGACTGGATAGCAAAACTCGCTTATCTGTGTGACATCTTCAACCTGCTCAATGAACTCAATTTGTCACTCCAGGGGAGAATGACAACTGTCTTCAAGTTGGCAGATAAAGTGTCTGCTTTCACAGCCAAAGTGGAACTGCGGACAGGGGCATATTTGACATGTTCCCAACAGTAGCTGGGAATCTGGGAGAGACTGAGGCTCACAGCTGGTGCATGATCACTTACCTTCACTGTCGACAGAATTCGAGTGTTACTTCGCAACAGCAAATGACCCAAGACATCCAAAGGAATGGGTCTGTGACCCATTTGTGAATGTCCCCGGTGAATCATCCATGTCACCGCGGGAAGAAGATCAACTCCTCGAGCTTGCAAATGACGGTGGGCTGAAAAGTATGTTTGACATAACATCTGTTGCCGGCATTCTGGATCAAAGTCAAGGCTGAATAATCTTAAAATAGCCACAAAAACACTGAAAACGTTGCTTCCATTTCCAACATCATATCTCTGCAAAGCAGAGCTTTCTGCAATGAATGCAACGAAAACTAAATTGCGGAATAGACTGGACATAAGGAACCCCCTTATGACTTATAATTGACATCACTATATTCATGCGAGGAAAATATGCGCTGTGTTTTTAATATTAAATTCGTTAGATAAACCCTTTTAGAAACGAAATTGAGTGTATTAGCCACTGATAAGTGACCTATAGTTGACTTATCACCTATATTCCAGTCGTAATTAGCCTCCTCACCCCTGGTCAGCCAGTCTGCAAGAACATTGTCAATATTAAACTGGTCCACGGTGCAAAAAAGGTCGGGGACCCCTGGTATAGAGAGAGTAGAGCAATGGGCTAAGCACACACCCCTGAGGTGTGCCAGTGTTGACCGTGCTGATCTTGTAGAAACATATAAAATTATGAAAGGGATAGATAAGATAGAGGCAGGAATGTTGCTTCCACTGGTAAATGAGACTAAAACTAGAGGACATAGTCTCAAGATTCAGGGAGTAGATTCAGGATGGAGATGAGGAGGAACTGCTTTTTCCTAGAGTGGTGAATCTGTGGAATTCTCTGCCCAATGAAGCAGTGGGGGCTACCTCAGTAAATATATTTAAGACAATGTTACATAGATTTTTGCATCGTAGGGGAATTAAGGGTTGTGGGGATTTGGCAGGTAGGTGGAGATGAGTCCATGATCAGATCAGCCATGATCTTATTGAATGGCAGAGCAGGCTCGATGGGCCAGATGGCCGACTGCTGCCCCTATTTCTTATGTTCTTATACCCACAAACGAAACAACATTCCTCCAGACCAAGGTACACAACAGAGTTCGTATAAACCACAACTGTACACATGTACACCCCCAAACGAAACAACGTTCCTCCAGACCAAGGTGCACAACACAATACGTATAATTCACTCACAACACAAAGTAATATCACCACTAATAAACTAACAAATAAGGTGCATTTATAGCACTTTATAAATGGTGAGACCTGGGTGGTGATGGAGTTCAGTAGTCTTATGGCCTGGGGGGAAGAAGCTGTTTCCCATCCTAATGGTATTTGCCCTAATGCTGCACTGCCTCCTGCCTGGTGGTGGGAGTGTCAAAGAGATTGCTGGATGGATGGGAAGGATGGTTGATGAATTTGAACCTGATTGAAAGTGTATGCTATTTCTTTTGAAGGTATCACAGGCTGAAGTCAAGTCAAACACTTGCAGAGAACTTGAGACAGAAGACGGTCATTGAATACCCCACACTATATGTGGTGTTGAAGGCGAATTCTTCTGACTACCTGTTACTTGGTGACAGTAAGTAATGTCAGACTTATTGACCAGAGGCTTTATTGAAATCAGAACTGTGTGTGTGGATCAGTGTTTGGTGATCTAAATATGTGAATCTTTGAGAGCTGTGCAAAGACCATAATGGGTTCGTAGATCATAAGACACAAGGGTGGAATTAGGCCATTCAGCGCATTAAGTCTGTACCACCATTCCATCATGGCTGATTTATTATCCCTCTCAAGTTGACTCAACCCCATTCTCCTGCCTTCTCCCCAGAATTTTTGATGTTTTGACTGATCATGAATCTATCAGCCTCCAGATAATGATCTGGCCTCCACAGCCATCTGTGTAAATTAATTCCACAGATTCACCACTCCCTGACCAAAGAAATTCCTCCTCGTCTCCATGGACACCCCTCTGTTCTGAGGCTGTGTCCTCTGCTCCTAGACTCCCTCTTCATCCTCTCCACATCCACTCTAGCCTTTCAATAATCGATAGGTTTGAATGAGATCCTCCCTCATTCTTCAGAATCAGAATTAGGCTTATTATCTCCGGCATGTGTCGTAAAGTTTGTTGACTGAGCAGCAGCAGTTCAGTGCAATACATGATAGTATAGAAAGAAAAATAATTAAGTAAATCAATTACAGCAAGTATATATGTATGTTAATCAGATTAAAAAATAGTGCAAAGCAGAAATAGTATTTTAAAAATTAGTGAGGTCGTGTTCATGGGTTTATTGTCCATTCAGAAATCCAATGGCAGAGGAAAAGAAGCTGTTCCTGAATCACTGAGGGTGTGTCTTCAGGCTTCTGTACCTCCTTCCTGATGGTAACAATGAGAAGCGGGCATGTCCTGGGTGATGGGGGTCCTTAATAATGGATACCTTGGAGGCTAGTACCCTAGATGGAGCAGTGGTCCCTGTGTTGCCCTCTCTATGTTGGCACAGATTGTGGGACCATTTTTATTGAGCACTTGAGTTTCATTCACTACACCAGGCGGGATCTCCCGGTGGCCGCCCATTTCAATTCCAGTTCCCATTCCCACACCGACATGTCTCCACAGCCTTTTCTGCTGCCACCGCGAGGCCACGTCCAGGTTGTTCTGTCTGATGGCGTCAACACCTACTTCTCTCTTCCCAGTAAGCACTCCCCTTTTTTCTCTTATCCCACCTCCCCTCTCACATTCTCCTTCCCCACCCTCCCTATCTGCCCGTCGCTCTCCTTCTTCCTGTTACCCTCTCCACTTCCCTTCCTCTATTCCATGGTCACTGTCCTATCAGATTCCACCTTCTTCAGCCCTTTACTTCCACCTATCACCTCCCAGCTTCTTGCATCATTCCCAGTCTTCCTCTTCCCCCCAGCTGGATCCACTGACCACCCACCAGCTCTTGCTCCACCTCTCCCCCCCCCCCACCTTTCCATACTATCTGTTCCCCCCCCCCACCTTCCTTTCCAGTCTTGAAGAATGCTCTCGGCTCAAAACGTCAACAGTTTATTCATGTCCATAGCTGCCGCCTGGCCTGCTGAGCTCCTCCAGCATTTTGTGTGCGTTGCTCAATCTCTCTCCTCACTTCAAAGTTGCTGGTGAACGCAGCAGGCCAGGCAGCATCTCTAGGAAGAGGTGCAGTCGACGTTTCAGGCCGAGACCCTTCGTCAGGACTAACTGAAGGAAGAGTGAGTAAGGGATTTGAAAGTGGGAGGGGGAGGGGGAGATCCAAAATGATAGGAGAAGACAGGAGGGGGAGGAATGGAGCCAAGAGCTGGACAGGTGATTGGGAAAAGGGATACGAGAGGATCATGGGACAGGAGGTCCGGGAAGAAAGACAAGGAGGTGGGGAGGGGGGACCCAGAGGATGGGCAAGGGGTATAGTCAGAGGGACAGAAGGAGAAAAAGGAGAGTGAGAGAGAGAATGTGTGTATAAAAATAAGGAACAGATGGGGTACGAGGGGGAGGTGGGGCATTAGCGGAAGTTAGAGAAGTCAATGTTCATGCCATCAGGTTGGAGGCTACCCAGACGGAATATAAGGTGTTGTTCCTCCAACCCGAGTGTGGCTTCATCTTTACAGTAGAGGAGGCCGTGGATAGACATATCAGAATGGGAATGGGACGTGGAATTAAAATGTGCGGTCCCTGCCACTCCTCCTCTGCCACCTGTCCCACACCGCCTCCCTCCACCCCCCCCCGTTGCTGTCCACCCTCGCCATTCCCAACATCCTTTGCTCCTGCCAGATTTACAAACTCACTCTCCACTCCACAAAGAAACAAAAAATAATCAATAAATAAATGTCAAGAGACTGAGATGAAGAGTCCTTGATCAGTTCAGTGTTGGGGTGAGTGAAGTTATCCCCCCGGTTCAGGAGCTCGATGGTAGAGGGGTAGTAACCGACCCTGAGCCTGGTGGTGTGGGTGCTGAGCAGAGAGCATGACCTGCAAGATGGGGCCTTTGGTGACCAACCCAGTCCGCTCTAACTCCTACTGCTGTAGTAGCTGCCTAGGCTTCTGCCCGAGCTGAATGCAGCACCTCTGCAGGGTTACATCCATCTCCTAGTGCCTCTGGAAAGAGTGCACAATGACCATGGGTACAATGGGGAGGGGGGGGTCTCTGGGATAGGTGGGCTCCTCGGAGGTACGAATGTGTTGCATATAGCGCTGACTGTATTTTAATTTGAAATTGCAAATACTTTATGAAGCTCTGATTTAGGGTATCATATTTTATTGGTGAATGAGGGTTTGTTTAAAAAAAAGGGGGTCACACTGTGGGAGGGGCGGTACTGAGGGAGGGTCACACTGTGGGAGGGGTGGTACTGAGGGAGAGTCACACTGTGGGAGAGTCACACTGTGGGAGGGGTGGTACTGAGGGAGAGTCACACTGTGGGAGGGGTGGTAACGAGGGAGAGTCACACTGTGGGAGGGGCGGTACTGAGGAAGGGTCACACTGTGGGAGGGGTGGTACTAAAGGAGTGTCACACTGGGAGGGGTGGTACTGAGGGAGGGTCACATGGTAATGAGGGAGGGTCACACTGTGGGAGGGGTGGTACTGAGGGAGGGTCACACTGTGGGAGGGGTGGTACTGAGGGAGAGTCACACTGTGGGAGAGTCACACTGTGGGAGGGGTGGTACTGAGGGAGAGTCACACTGTGGGAGGGGTGGTAACGAGAGAGAGTCACACTGTGGGAGGGGCGGTACTGAGGAAGGGTCACACTGTGGGAGGGGTGGTACTAAAGGAGTGTCACACTGGGAGGGGTGGTACTGAGGGAGGGTCACATGGTAACGAGGGAGGGTCACACTGTGGGAGGGGTGGTACTGAGGGAGGGTCACACTGGGAGGGGTGGTACTGAGGGAGGGTCACACTGTGGGAGGGGTGGCACTGAGGGAGGGTCACACTGTGGGAGGGCTGGTACTGAGAGAGGGTCACACTGTGGGAGGGGTGGTACTGAGGGAGGGTCACACTGTGGGAAGGGTGGTACTGAGAGAGGGTCACACTGTGGAGGGGTGGTACTGAGGGAGAGTCACACTGTGGGAGGGTTGGTACTGAGGGAGGGTCACACTGTGGGAGGGGTGGCACTGAGGGAGGGTCACACTGTGGGAGGGGTGGTACTGAGAGAGGGTCACACTGTGGGAGGGGTGGTACTGAGGGAGGGTCACACTGTGGGAGGGTGGTACTGAGGGAGGGCCACACTGTGGGAGAGGTGGTACTGAGGGAAGGTCACACTGTGGGAGGGGTGGTACTGAGGGAGGGTCACACTGTGGGAAGGGTGGTACTGAGAGAGGGTCACACTGTGGAGGGGTGGTACTGAGGGAGGGTCACACTGGAAGGGGCGGTACTGAGGGAGGGTCACACTGTGGGAGGGGCGGTAACGAGGGAGGGTCACTGTGGGAGGGGTGGTACTGAGGGAGGGTCACACTGTGGGAGGGGTGGTACTGAGGGAGGGTCACACTGTGGGAAGGGTGGTACTGAGGGAGGGCCACACTGTGGGAGGGGTGGTACTGAGGGAGGGTCACACTGTGGGAGAGGTGGTACTGAGGGAAGGTCACACTGTGGGAGGGGTGGTACTGAGGGAGGGTCACACTGTGGGAAGGGTGGTACTGAGGGAAGGTCACACTGTGGAGGGGTGGTACTGAGGGAAGGTCACACTGTGGAGGGGTGGTACTGAGGGAGGGTCACACTGTGGGAGGGGTGGTACTGAGGGAGGGTCACACTGTGGGAGAGGTGATACTGAGTGAGGGTCACACTGTGGGAAGGGAGGTAACGAGGGAGGGTCACACCGTGGGAGGGGTGGTACTGAAGGAGGGTCACACCGAGGGAGGGGTGGTACTGAGGGAGGGTCACACTGTGGGAGGGGTGGTAGCGAGGCAGGGTCACACTGTGGGAGGGGTGGTAGCGAGGCAGGGTCACACTGTGGGAGGGGTGGTACTGAGGGAGGGTCACACTGTGGGAGGGGTGGTACTGAGGGAGGGTCACACTGTGGGAAGGGTGGTACTGAGGGAGGGCCACACTGTGGGAGAGGTGGTACTGAGGGAAGGTCACACTGTGGGAGGGGTGGTACTGAGAGAGGGTCACACTGTGGAGGGGTGGTACTGAGGGAGGGTCACACTGTGGAAGGGGCGGTACTGAGGGAGGGTCACACTGTGGGAGGGGCGGTAACGAGGGAGGGTCACTCTGTGGGAGGGGTGGTACTGAGGGAGGGTCACACTGTGGGAAGGGTGGTACTGAGGGAGGGCCACACTGTGGGAGGGGTGGTACTGAGGGAGGGTCACACTGTGGGAGAGGTGGTACTGAGGGAAGGTCACACTGTGGGAGGGTTCGTACTGAGGGAGGGTCACACTGTGGGAAGGGTGGTACTGAGGGAAGGTCACACTGTGGAGGGGTGGTACTGAGGGAGGGTCACACTGTGGGAGGGGTGGTACTGAGGGAGGGTCACACTGTGGGAGGGTTCATACTGAGGGAGAGTCACACTGTGGGAGGGGTGGTACTGAGGGAGGGTCACACTGTGGGAGGGGTGATACTGAGTGAGGGTCACACTGTGGGAAGGGAGGTAACGAGGGAGGGTCACACCGTGGGAGGGGTGGTACTGAAGGAGGGTCACACTGAGGGAGGGGTGGTACTGAGGGAGGGTCACACTGTGGGAGGGGTGGTACTGAGGGAGGGTCACACTGTGGGGGGGTGATACTGAGGGAGAGTCACACTGTGGGAGGGGTGATACTGAGGGAGGGTCACACTGTGGGGGGGTGATACTGAGGGAGAGTCACACTGTGGGAGGGGTGGTACAGAGGGAGGGACACACTGTGGGAGGGGTGGTACTGAGAGGTGTCAGATTTCAGTTTGGGAGTGACTGTTCCTTTCCTTGTCAGGTAACTCGGATGAAGTTTCTCAGAACAACACGGACTCCTCGTCAGAGGATGAAATGGAAGAGGGGGAAGTCAGATAGGTTCCTGAGTAAATCTGTACTGGGCCCAGCGCTCTAGCATTCTTTCTCAATGCAGAGTTGGATGGGACCAGCTCCAGTTCTTTGTCTACTGGGACTTTGTTCATGCCACATTTGGAAGCATTATGTTTTGTAAACGATCAGAATAAATTTGCTAAAGAACCTCATCAGCCTATTGAATCACTGTCCAACTTGTCGAGAATATGGACAGGAATGTTTCACTGTGGCTGTTGAGCTGATAAAACAGGTGGGTTGGATCTGTGGACAAAATAATATTCGTAATATTGAAAACTGAAAAACTTGCCAATGTTTTAAATCTGACACAGAAAAAGAAATTACTAGTATATCTGTTGTGTGTGAGAGAGAGAGAGAGACATAGGCAGCAGGATGGCAAGTGGCTAGCACAGTACATTACCGCTCTAACGATCGAGGTTCAATTCCCGCTGCTGTCAGTAAGGGATCTGTACTTTCTGTGACCGCTGGGTTTTCTGCAGTTTCTCACATTTCCTCCCACATTCCAAAGACGTACGGGTTCGGGGTAGTGAGCTGCAGCCACACCATGGTTGGCACTTGTCGGCTGCCCCAGCACAATCCTCAAGCTGCGTTGGTCGTTGACGCTGAACGACACATTTCACTGTATGTTTCAGTTTACACGTGACAAATGAAGTGAATCTTGTACTTTAGTTCCCTCCTGCTGGTGCTGCCTGACGTGCTGAGACTTTCCAGCACTTTTTTGCGAGATGTGGGACAGACAAGTTGCAGAACAGGGAGGGATGGGTGGAATTTATCAAACTATAAGCATTTCTCTCCCTCCTCTTTAAACCCCACCCACCAGTGACCCAGCCGCCACATCCTCTGGGTGGAGAATTGCAGAGATTCCTCTGAGGGATATTCCCACGCAAAACTCAGTGTAAGTGACCTTTCCCTAATCTGGTAGCCATGTCATGGACCACGTGACAGAGTCTCAGCAGAGGAGAGGGAGAAAGAAAACTTTGTCACATGTACATTGAGCGTTCTGTGAAATGCAGTGTTTGTGTCAAATCAAATCAGCAACGAAAGCCCATCAGTGCTACCACACTTCCAGTGCCAACGTATCATGCCCTCGACCGGCTAACCCTAACCAAACCCTGGAATGTGGGAGGGAACATGCAAACTCCTTAAAGACAAAGGTGGCCCGTGCTGTAAAGTTCTATGGTAACCATGGCGCTACCGTGTGGTGCTTTG
The DNA here is from genome assembly GCF_030028105.1 of Mobula birostris. NCBI lineage: Eukaryota > Metazoa > Chordata > Chondrichthyes > Myliobatiformes > Myliobatidae > Mobula > Mobula birostris. Next base: position 5,141,864 of record NC_092381.1, read on the forward strand.
GACTGGATTGAGGATGAATAGTGAAAGTCACTGTTCCCGATACGTGCTACAAAACGTGGGGTGCCACTGGAGCAGAGCAGTTACTGTGACACTATTCAGCTCGGCCTGTCGGAGTTTGCAGCTCAGTTCTCTGCAAGGAGGTGTCTTCCGCACAATTTGCTTTTCCACTCAATTTAGTATCATCAGCAAATTTATTAGATGCACGAAGTTTGTATTTAGATACCCTTGTTTGTGATTAGATAGACTACATCGGTCCCCTCTACCAGATCGTTAATGTATATCGTGAGCAGTTGCGGGTCTAGCAGCCGTGGCATATTGCTCAACAACCAGAGTAACACCCATATATCCAATTCTCTGCTTTCTGTTGGTTAACCAGTCCTCTGTCCATGCTAATATATACCCCGCCCCCAACTCTGCATTCTCTCCTATCAGATATTTTTCTTCTTTGCATTTTCCATCTATCACCTCCCAGCTTCTTTCTTCATCCCGTCCACCCCACACACCTGGCTTCACCTATCACCTTCTAGCTCATACACCTTGGCCTCCCCCCCCCCCCTTTCTTATTCCGGCTTCTTCTCCCATCCTTTCCAGTCCTGATGAATGGCCTTGGCCTGAAATATCGCCTGTTTATTCAACTCCATAGATGCTGCCTAACCTGCTGCGTTCCTCCAGCATTTTGTGTGTGTTGCTCAGGATTGCCAGCATCTTGTGTTTTGTTTGCTGGTGTTTCTGGAGTAACCGACAGCCTTGTGTACCACAGGCAGGAATGTGGGCGTAGCTGACTCCTTTTACCCGGTATTTATAAATGGCCAGTTTTATTTAGTTTATGTGTATTAACGACTGAAATATAATCAGCCCACTTGCATCTTTAACATCTCCCCTTCTACAGTAACTTCCCAGATATCTGGAACTGTGTGGATGAAATGATTATTTATCTTTTGTCTGCCAGCCACCAGGTTATTTTTACTCTGGCATTGGATTGAATTCTGTAATGTCAAGCATATCCTCTGAATGTAATCTCAGTGGTCTGGATATGAGACAATCCTCTTGTAAAGGGAGAGATTATGGAAGGTCTTCTTAAGACACCACAAGACATGGAACAAAATGAGGCCATTTGGCCCATAGAGTCTGTGCTGCCATTCCATTATGGCTGACTTGGTATCCTTCACAACCCCCATTCTCCTGCCTCTCCCTGTAACCTTCGACACCCTGACTGATCAAGGGCCTATCAACCTCCACCCTAAACATACCCAGTGACTTGACCTGCAAAGCCGTCTGGGGCAAAGAATTCCATAGATTCACCGCCCTCTGGCAAAAGAATTTTTTCTTCGTCTCCGTTCCCTAAGTCTATCACCCCTGCTGGGTCATAGGCCACTGACAGTAGCTCACCAGAGTCCTCTGTCCTGGGATAGTCCTTCAGGTTTTCAAGCTGTAACCCACAGAAGATCCTTCCTGTTTCAGGGATGAGGTCTTTGGAGCTTCTGTCAGCGTTGCTTTGGCTCTGAGTTTTTTATGTGATGGGGTTGCTAGCCCTATGTCCAACCCTCCTCCTCTCTCAGCCGGAATTGGGACCGTCCATGGGAAGTTCTAACCCAACCCCTCTCCTTGTGCTGCCGGAATTGGGACCGTCCATGGGGAGTTCTAACCCAACCCCTCTCCTTGTGCTGCCGGAATTGGGACCGTCCATGGGGAGTTCTTACCCAACCCCTCTCCTTGTGCTGCCGGAATTGGGACCATCCATGGGGAGTTCTAACCCAACCCCTCTCCTTGTGCTGCCGGAATTGGGACCGTCCATGGGGAGTTCTTACCCAACCCCTCTCCTTGTGCTGCCGGAATTGGGACCGTCCATGGGGAGTTCTAACCCAACCCCTCTCCTTGTGCTGCCGGAATTGGGACCATCCATGGGGAGTTCATACCCAACCCCTCTCCTTGTGCTGCCGGAATTGGGACCGTCCATGGGGAGTTCTAACCCAACCCCTCTCCTTGTGCTGCCGGAATTGGGACCATCCATGGGGAGTTCATACCCAACCCCTCTCCTTGTGCTGCCGGAATTGGGACCATCCATGGGGAGTTCTTACCCAACCCCTCTCCTTGTGCTGCCGGGCTTGGCACCATCCATGGTGGAGGTGGAGACTTGTGTAAAGACTACGCAGGATTAAATGCAAAGAATGTGAATCTCACGGTAACTTGTGGATTGGTAATGAAATTGTTTTTAGAATTTGAAACACCAGTTTTTTTCTGCTTTTTCTTAGAAAGCTAAACTTAGAATTACTCTGTCATCCAATACAGATCTTCTGTGCCAGGAACACTCCCTAATCTGTTCTCAGTAGAGTCACTCGTATCCCTGTGACCCATTACCAAGTGTCACAAGGGCACAATGTCAAGGATCAAATTATTCACTTACTGCCAGTTACACCGCTGGCGTTAACGGCAGCAATGAAGGTCCTCCATCCCTAGCAGTGTTCAGGGCTTCCTTCATAGAAACATAGAAAATAGGTGCAGGAGTGGGCCATTCAGCCCTTCGAGCCTGCACCGCTATTCAATATGATCATGGCTGATCATCCAACTCAGAACCCTGTACCAGCCTTCCCTCCATACCCCCTGATCCCCGTAGCCACAAGGGCCATATCTAACTCCTGCTTAAATATAGCCAATGAACTGGCTGCAACTGTTTCCTGTGGCAGAGAATTCCACAGATTCATCATGTCAGTAGCTTCCTGGGTTTGCACTACTGTCAACCATGCAAGTTGCAGTGGAGATTCAGGAATACCGTGGCACTCTGGTGTAGAAGGGTTCTTCATTGCTGTTTCTGTAACTGTTTTACCAGTCAGGGTTGTTAGCCCCGAGCTGAACCCCCGAACCTGGAGGACCAGAGGACCAGTCTGGCCTCTATCCTTCTGACATCTTTGGCATGGGTGACCCTACCTGGAACCAAAGCATCAAGCCCTGACCCCAGCCAGCACAGCTCTCCGGATCATTGAGGCACACCAGCCTCCAAACCACGACAGGGTTGTGGTCCTGTTGGAGGATCAAGGACCAACGTTATTCGCTATATACATTAAGGTGTTAGGAATTTGCTGTGCTGTGCTGGTCAGGGCACGACGTGCAACAAAAAACAACGACGGTGTGGTGCCATAACCACAACCTCTCACAATGTCAGCAAGACCGAGGACTCAGGAGAGGGAAACCAGAGGTCCATGAGCCGGTAATCATCAGAGGTTCAGAGTTGGAAAGGGTCAGTAACTTATCTCAGTGTTGTTATCTCAGAGGGCTGGTCCTGGACCTATCGTATAAATGTAATTGCAAAGAAAACACAACAGCACCTCGACTTCCTTAGAAGGCTCTGGAGATTTGGCATGTCATCAAAAACCTTTACAAACTTCTATAGATCTGTGGTGGGAAGTGTGCTGACTGGCTGCATTACAGCCTGGTATGGGAACACCAATGCCTTTGAAAGAAAAATCCTACAAAGTTACTGGATATGGCCTAATGTATCACAGGTAGCACTCTCCCAACCATTGAGCACATCTACATGAAATATTGCCATAGAAAAGCAACATTCATCATTAAAGATCCTCACCACCCAGGCTGCCATCAGGCTCTTGAACAAAAGGGGATAACTTCAGTCCTGTATTAAGGTGCTCCCACAACCAATGATCTCATGATAAGGACTCTTTAACTTCTTATTTCATGCTCTCGTTATTATTTATTTATTGTCTTCCATGCTCGTGCTCTTTCATTGATTCTGTTTTCAGTTACTATTATAGACAATAGGTGCAGGAGTAGGCCATTCAGCCCTTTGAGCCAGCACTGCCATTCACTGTGATCATGGCTGATCATCCACAATCAGTACCCCATTCCTGCCTTATCCCCATATCCCTTGACTCCGCTATCTTTAAGAACCCTATCTAACTCTTTCTTGAAAGAATCCAGAGAATTGACCTCCACTGCCTTCTGAGGCAGAGCATTCCACAGATCCACAACCCTCTGTGTGAAAAAGTTTTTCCTCAACTCCGTTCTGAATGGTCTACCCCTTATTCTTAAACTGTGGCCTCTGGTTCTGGACTCACCCATCAGCGGGAACATGTTTCCTGCCTTTAGCGTGTCCAATCCCGTAATAATCTTACATGTTTCAATAAGATCCCCTCTCAGCCTTCTAAATTCCAGAGTATACAAGCCCAGTGGCTCCAGTCTTTCAACATATGACAGTCCTGCCATCCCGGGAATTAACCTCGTGAACCTACGTTGCATTCCCTCAATAGCAAGAATGTCCTTCCTCAAATTTGGAGACCAAAACTGCACACAATACTCCAGGTGTGGTCTCACCAGGGCCCTGTACAACTGCAGAAGGACCTCTTTGCTCCTATACTCAACTCCCCTTGTTATGAAGGCCAACATGCTATTAGCTTTCTTCACTGCCTGCTGTACCTGCATGCTTACTTTCAGTGACTGATGTACAAGAACACCTAGATCTCGTTGTACTTCCCCTTTTCCTAACTTGACACCATTCAGATAGTAATCTGCCTTCCTGTTCTTGCCACCAAAGTGGATAACCTCACATTTATCCACATTAAACTGCATCTGCCCACTCACCCAACCTGTCCAAGTCACCCTGCATTCTCATAACATCTTCACACTGCCACCCAGCTTTGTGTCATCTGCAAATTTGCTAATGTTACTTTTAATCCCTTCATCTAAATCATTAATGTATATTGTAAATAGCTGCGGTCCCAGCACCAAGCCTTGTGGTACCCCACTAGTCACTGCCTGCCATACTATAACAGGAAGAAGAATTTCAGGGTTGTATGCAGTGACGTGAATGTTCTCTGATCGTACATTTTACTTTGAACTTTAAACTTTGCCCTTGGCCTCTGGAGGGAGAGGCAGTGGGTTTCGGAGAGGATGTCGGAGTGGCATGAGTCAGTAACAGCAGCCGCCGTGACCCGGTGGTGGAGGGGGGGAGTGTTTAGGGGAGTAATGGAGGAGACTGTTCTATCAGAATCGCTGGGGATTAGAAGAACGAGGGGGGATTTCATTGAAGCCTATCAAATATTGAAAGGCATAGATAAAGTGGATATGGAGGGGATGTTTCCTGGAGTGGGGGAGTCTAGTACCAGAGGGCACAGCCTCAGAATAGAAGGTGGTGATCCGTGAAATTCATTGCCACATGGGGCTGTGGAAGCAGTCAATGGGTATATTTAAAAGCAGAAGTTGATAGGTTCTTGATTAGTAAGGGTAACAAAGATTCTGGGGAGAAGGAAGGAGAATGGAGTTGAGAGTGATGACCAAATGGCCTAATCCTGTTACTATGGCTTGTGAAGACATTAATTCATTGGAACAGAATTGGGCTAATCAGAATCGGGCTTATTATCACTGAGGTGCACTCAGCGGCCATTTTAGGTACACCTGTCCCCATACAAGTTGGGGGTGTACTGGACAGTGAGGAAGACTATCACAGCTTGCAGTGGGATTTGGACTAGCTGGGAAAATGGATGAAAAATGGCAGATGGAATTTAATGCAGACAAGTGTGAGGTGCTTCACTTCGGTCAGACCAACCAGGGTAGGTCTTCCACAGTGAATGATAGGACACTGAGGAGTGTGGTGGAACAAAAAGATCTGGGAATACAGGTCCAGAATTCATTGAAAGTGGTGTCAAAGGTTGACAGGTTCGTAAATAAAGCTTTTGGCACATTGGCCTTCATAAATCAGAGTATTGAGTACAGGAGATGGGATGTTATGTTGAAGTTGTTTAAGACATTGAGGCCTAATCTGGAGTACAGTATTCCGTGTAGTTTTGGTCACCTACCTCCAGGAAAGATGTAAGTAAGATTGAAAGAGTACAGAGAAAATTTACAACGATGTTGTCGGGTCTGAGTGAACTCGACCTTAGTTGAGTAAACTCGGCCTTTTCTCCTTGGAGCGGCGGAGGATGAGAGGTGACCTGATAGAGGTGATTAAGATGATGAGGGACATTGATCGTGTGGATAGTCAGAGGCTTTTTCCCAGGGCTGAAATGGCTAACACGAGAGGGCACAGTTTTAAGGTGCTTGGAAGTAGGTACAGAGGAGATGTCAGGGGTAAGTTTTTTATGCAGAGAGTGGCGAGTGTGTGGAATGGACTGCTGGCAGCGGTGGTGGAGGCGGATACAATAGGGTCTTCTGCAGACTCCTGAATAGGTACATGGAGCTTAGAAAAATAGAGGGCTATGGGTAACCCTAGGTAATTTCTAAAGTAAGTACATGTTCAGCACAGCATTGTGGGCCAAAAGCCCTGGATTGTGCTGTAGGTTTTCTATGTTTCTATGAATACCTGAGCTAGAAGGAAAGATTGAATAGGATGGGACTTCATTCCTTGGAGTGTAGAAGATTGAGAGATTTGATACAGGTATACAAAACTATGAGGGGTATAGATAGGATAAATGCAAGCAGGCATTTTCTACTAAGAAGTCCATAACCAGAAGTCATGGGTTAAAGGTGAAAGGTGAAAAGTTTAAGGGGAAACTCCTTCGCTCAGAGTATCATGAGAATGTGGAACATTCAGATGTGGTGCATGCGAACTCGATATCATCATTTAAGAGAAGTTTGGATAGGTACGTGGGTGGTAGGGGTATGGAGGGCTAGGGTCCCAGTGCAGGTCGATGGGAGTAGGCAGTTTAAATGGCTTGGCACAGACTGGATGGGCCAAAGGGCATGTTTCTGTGCTGTACTTTTCAATGGCTCTATGACCTGCTAGTTAATGCAAATCTCTAATGAGTCAATCATGTGGCAGCAACTCAATGCATAAAAGCATGCAGACATGGACAAGAGATTCAGGTGCACTAGGTCAGTTTACCACCCTCTGAGTGAAGGAGTTACCCCTCATGTTCCCCTTAAATGATTCACCTTCCACACTTAACCCATCACCTCTAGTTGTAGTCTCACGCAAACTCAGTGGAAAAAGTCTGTTTCCATTTAACCCGCCTATACCCTCATAATTTTGTGTACCTCTGTCAAATCTGCCCTCATTCCACAATGGTGCAGGGAATAAAGACCTAACCTACTCAACTTTCCCTGTCACCCAGGTCCTCAAGTCCTGGCAACACACTTGTCAATTTTCTCCCTTTCACTTGTATTGCTGTCTTCCCTGTGGATAGGTCTCCGGAACTGCACGAAGTGCAAAGCATTTATAGAAACCCAGCTCTGTCTGCCGGTAGGAGTAAAGTGATTCCATACTCTATATATTTGAAAAGAAGCAGCATTTTATTTCAGTGGACTGATGTTTCTAGTGAATGCCTAGTAATATCTGCATTCCTCCACTGGCACTGAACTTCAGACATCTGTTTGAAGAAGGTTCTGAGTCTGGGGAAAGAATCCTCTCTACTGCATTGGATTACCGGCCGGCAGGTATGAAACCACAAAAGAATGCAGCAACGTGATGGGCTACAGATGTTCTCTGTGCAAAAATTAAAACCCTGTGAAAACAGCAAGGAGACAAAGACAAAAATCAAAGTAAATGTATTATCAAAAGCTTCTATGCTGTCTGGCCCACTGTGGGAAACATCCTCTCCACATCCACCTTATCTTGATGCTCTGGGTCTGTACTCACTGGAATTTAGAAGAATGAGGGGGAACTTACTGAAACATATCAAACGTTGAAACGCCTAAATAGAGTGGATATGGAGTCTAGGATTAGTGGGGACAGCCTCAGACGAGAGGGACAGAGATGAGGAGGAATTGCTTTATCCAGTGGGTGGCAAATCTGTGGAATACATTGCCACAGACGTGGAGGCCAAGTCATTGAGTATATTTAAAGCAGGGTTTGATCGGTTCAAAGATTATGGGAGAAAGCAGGTGAATGGGGTTAAGGGGGATAATAAAGCAGCCGTGATTGTATGGTGGAGCAGACTCGATGGGCTGAATGGCCTAATTCTGCTTCTATGTCTAGTATATGTATATGTGACTACATACTACTTTGAGATTCATTTTCTTGCAGGCATTTACAGGAAAATAAATGCAATAGAATTGATGAAACACTAAATATAAACAAAAACAAACAACCAATGTGCAAAGGGAAGGCAAGTTGTACAAATAATAGTCACAGAGCACTACAGCACAGAAACAGGACCTTCGGCCCATTTAATCCATGCTGATCTATTAATCTGCCTAGACACAATGACCTACTCTCAAACACAGCCCTCTGAACCCCTCCCACCCATGTATCTATCCAATCTTCTCTTAAACATTGCGATCAAACCCACATCCACCACTCCCGCTGGCAGCTTGTTCCACACTCTCACCGTCTGAGTGAAACATTTCCCCTTTCACCCTTAACCCACAACTTCTAGTTCTATTCCACTTTAAAAAAAAGTAAATAGTATTAAGAACATGAGTTGTAAAAGGTCCTTGAAAGTGAATGCACAGGCTGTGGCAATACGCACAGGATGTCGGACGAAGTCAGCAGGTCAGGCAGCATCGATGAAGAAGAATAAACAGTTGATGTTTCAGGCTGGGACTCTCATCCACAGGTAACACCCTGGGAAAGGTTTCACTGCTAATGTAATGGTTTTTCTGCAGCAGCAGTATTTGGGTTATGGCTAGAGATTACGGGAGCTTTGGAATGTGTGCCGTCCAATGAAGGGAGTGTTTTTTTTTCTTGTTTTGTGCCTGAGACAGAGGTGATCTGGGTCTTCTGTTTGGCGAGAGATGAAGAGAGAAGATGCCAGAAAGGAGAGGTTGTAGACAGCAGGACAGAGTGGACTTGGAGTGGGGCCGGGAGTTGACGAAGCTGGGGGGGGAATCAATGGAGGACCCACAGAAGGGAAACCCTGAGCTCCAACTTGTGCACATTAGATTGTCTCATTAAAATGGGCCCTTTTCCTTTTGTTTTTCTTTACTAACCCTTTGTCAAATTAAGAATTAAAGAGCTAAATTGTTTAATTGCATATGGTGTACTGTCTGTTAGTGTTGGTGTGTGGCCAAGTGGTTAAGGCATTCATCTAGTGATTTGAAGGTCACTAGTTCAAGCCTTGGCTGAGGCAGCGTGTTGTGTCCTTAAGCAAGGCACTTAATCACACATTGCTCTGCGATGACACCGGTACCAAGCTGTGTGGGTCCTAATGCCCTTCCCTTGGACAACATCGGTGGCATGGAGAGGAGAGACTTGCAGCATGGGCAACTGCTGGTCTTCCATACAACCTTGCCCAGGCCTGTGCCCTGGAAACCTTCCAAGGCGCAAATCCATGGTCTCATGAGACTAACGGATGCCTATAAAAAAAACTGTCTGTTATTTTATGGTACTGATTTGTAACAGGGAAACAGACCACACAGCATCTACACAAACAAGGGGTCTTGCACCTCAGATTTCACTCATTTGGTGGGGCCAGAGACTGTCTTCCCTAGACTAACACCACCGGCCAAACCTGGGGGTTACACACAAGTTTTGGAATCGGTTCAGAGTCAAGGTGAGTGAAGTTATCTACACTGGTTAGGGGCTTGATGGATGTAGGATAATAGCTGTTCCTGACCTGCTGGTGTGGGCCCTGAGGCTCCAGTACCTCCTTCCTGATGGCATGAATGAGAGGAGAACATGGCCCGGGTGGTGGGGGTCCTTGATGATGGATGCTGCTTTCAAGGGACAGCACTCCATGTAGCTGTGCTCACTGATGGACTGGGCTGTCTCCACTTCTTTCTGTAGATATTGGTGTGTCCATACAAGGCCCTGATACAACCAGTCAGAATACTCTCCACTGTACGTCTATAGAAGTCTGTCAAAGTTTTAGATGACATGCTAACTCTACAAAAACAAACTATCTCAGTTCAGTAAGTAATGCTTCCTTTTGAATAATTACTCAGATGGAATATGTGCAATACTACCTCAAGAGGCATCCAACAAAATGTTTCAATCCCGTCACACAGCTCTCTCTGAGTTCAGACCCACTCACACTGTGAAGTATAGAGACAGCAAAAAAAACAGGCCCTTCAGCCCATTGAGTCTGTGCTCACCATCAATCAGCCATTGAGACCAATCCTGCGTGATGCCATGCCATTCTCCACACGTTGTCTGTCGACTCTGGACTTTGCCTCCACAGACAATGTGAAAGCCAAGACCAGTAGACAGCGGGGCCAAATTAGGCCACTTTGCCTATTGTGTCTGCTCCATCGTTATGTCACGGCAGATTTATTACCTTTCTCCAGCCTTCTCCCAATAACCTTTGACACCCTGCTCAATCAAGAACCTATCAACCTCCACTTTAACCATACCTAATTACTTGGTCTCCACAGTTGTCTGTGGCAATGAATTCCACAGATTCTCTAACCTCTGGCTAAAGAGATTCCTCCTCATTTCTGTTCTAAAAGAGAGACCGTAAGGAAGCAGACCTTCGGTCCATTGAGTCCATGCTGACCATCAATCACCCCTTGACACCAATCCCATGCTGATCCTATGATATTCTCAGAGCACCCTGGGTCACAGGGAGAAATGCAAACTCCACACACAGACAGTGCCAGAGATCATGATTGAACTGGGGTCACTGGGGTTATGAGGCAGCAGCTCTGCCCACTGTATCCCTGTGCAGTGGCTAAGGATTGACGAACACATCAACTTCCACAATCTCCAAAGGGATCCTCCCCACCACCACCTCCACCTTCCACACGGATCGCTCCCTACGTGATTCCCTTGTCCATTCATCCCTCCCCACTAATCTCCTTCCAGGCACTGATCCCTTTAAGCAGGCTAAATGCTATACCTGTCCATTCACCTCCTTTCCCACGTTCTTTCAGGGACCCTAACAGTCCTTCCAGGTGAGGCAATGCTTCACCTGTCAATCTGCTGGAGATGTCTATTGTGGCCAGTGCTCCTGATGCGACCCTCTGCAATGGTGAGTGGTGGACCACTTCGTCGAGCATCACTGCTCCATCTGCCACATGCAGGACTTCCTGGTGGCTCAACATTTTAATTCCCATTCCCATTCCATGGCCTCATCTTCGGCTACCCTCAGGATGGAGGAGCAACACCTTATATTCTGTCCAGCTGGTCTCTAACCTGATGGCATGAACATTGATTTCTCCTGCTGGTAAACAAATTTCCCCCTTTCCCCCTCTTTCTCTGTTGCCCACTCTGATTTTCACCTCTTCTCACCTGCCTATCACCTCCCGTTTTGGTTCCCCCCTCATTCCCTTTCTCCTGTGGTCCACTCTCCTCTCCTATCAGATTCCTTCCTCACCTGCCCTTTACATTCCTACCCACATGGCTTCACCTGTCGCCTTCTAGCTCTTCTCCTTCCCCTCCCATCTTTTTATTCTGGCATCTTCCCCGTTGCTTCTCAGCCCAAAACATCAACCATCTAGTCATTTCCATAGATGCTTCCTGGCCTGCTATGTTTCTCCATCATTTTGTGTGTGTTGCTCTGGATTTCCAGTAGCTGCAGACTTTTCTAGTGTTTATTGATGAGTTAAGAAGGCATCCATTAGTCTTGTGAGACCATGGATCTGCGCCTGGAAAGTCTTCACTCTCCAGGGCGCAGGCCTGGGCAAGGTTGTGTGGAAGACCAGCAGTTGCCCATGCTGCAAGTCTCCCCTCTCCATGACACCAATGTAGTCCAAGGGAAGGGCATTAGGACCCATACAGCTTGGCACCAGTGTTGTCGCAGAGCAATGTGTGATTAAGTGCCTTGCTCAAGGACACAACACGTTGCCTCGGCTGGGGCTCAAACTCACGACCTTCAGGTAGCTAGTCCAATGCCTTAACCACTTGGCCACGTGCCCACAGGGGTTAGGTTGGGCTTTTCATTTTCCCTCACACTGGTCAACTCTACAGAAATCAAGTCATTCAACCATACGTGAGTACTGCCGGGGAAACGGTGTTACTTATTGATTATTGATTGAGATACCGTGCTGAACAGGCCCTTTAGCCTCACTGCCCAGCAATCACCCTGTCTATCCTAGCCGAATCATGGGACAATTTACAATGACCAATTAACCTACCAATTGGTGCGTCTTTGGACTGCGGGAGGAACTCCGCGCGGTCACGGGGAGAACGTACAAACCCTTATGGGCATTACCCTGGCACCAAGGTGCAAAACACAGTGCCAACAGTCACACAGAGCCTAAAACACATATAACACATAATAAGTATGTTGAAAGGACTAGATAAGGTGAATGTGGAGAAGATGTTTCCTCTTGTGGGGGTATCCAGAACTACAGGGCACAACCTCAAAATTGAGGGGCAACCCTTTACAGCAGAGGTAGGGGGAATTTTTTTTTAGCCGGAGAGTAGTGAACCTGTGGAATGCTCTGCCACAGACTGTGGTGGAGGCTAAGTCCATGGGTATATTTAAAGCAGAAGTTGAGCATTTCCTGATCGGTCAGGGCATCAAAGATCATGGTGAGGAGGCAAGTATATGGGGTTGAGTGGGATCCAGGTTCAGCCATGATGGAATGGCAGAGCAGACTTGATGGGCTGAATGGCCTAATTTTGATCCTACGTCCTATGGTCTAAAATAGCAGTAAAATACAGTCACACAAAAAAAATATAAATCCCCCAGACTATAGACATTTACCATTAGACATAGGAGCTCACTGCTCACCACAACACACACAAAAAATACTGGAGGAACTCGGAAGGTCAGGCAGCATCTATGGAAATGATAAATAGTCGACATTTTGGGCCAAGACCAAGACCACAAGACAAAGGAGCAGCAGTAAGCCATTCGGCCCATTGAGTCTGCTCTGCCACTCCACCATGAGCTAAACTAGTCTCCCATCTAGTTCCAATTTCTGGCTTTTTCCTCATATCCCTTGATACCCTGACTAATTAGATACCTATCAATCTCCTCCTTAAACACCTTCAATGATCAGGCCTCCACAGCTGTATGTGGCAACAAATTCCATAAATCCACGACCCTCTGGCTAAAAAAATTTCTCCCTATCTCTGTTTTAAATGGGTACCCTCTAATTCTAAGACTGTGGCCTCTTGTCCTGGACTCACCCACCAAGGGAAACAACCTTTCCGCATCTACTCTGTCCAACCCTTTCAACATTTGAAATGTTTCTATGAGATCCCCTCTCGTTCTTCTATACTCTAATGAATACAGTCCAAGAGCTGATAAACGCTCCTCATATGTTAGCCCCTGCATTCCAGGAATCATCCTTGTAAATCTTCTCTGAACTCCCTCTAACATCAGTACATCCCTTCTAAGATAGGGGGCCCAAAACTGTACACAGTATTCCAAATGAGGTCTCACCAGTGCCCCATAGAGCCTCATCAACACCTCCTTACTCTTATACACGATTCCTCTTGAAATGAATGCCAACATAGCATTCGCTTTCCTTACTGCCGATCCAACTTGGTGGTTAACCTTTAGGGTATCCTGCACGAGGACCCCCAAGTCCCTTTGCATTTCCGAGTTTTGAATTTTCTCCCCATCTAAATAATAATCTGCCCGATATTTCTTCTTCCAAAATGTACATCTGTACATTTCTCAACATTGTATCTCATCTGCCATTTCTTTGCCCACTGTCCTAAACTGACCAAGTCTCTCTGCAACCTCTCCGTTTCTTCAACACTTCCTGCTCCTCCACCTATCTCGGTGTCATCCGCAAACTTAGCCACAAAACCATTTAATCCATAATCTAAATCATCGATATACATTGTAAAAAGAAGCGGCCCCAACATCAACCCCTGTGGACCACCACTAGTAACCGGCAACCAATCAGAATAGGATCCCTTTATTCCCACCCTTTGCTTTCTGCCTATCAGCCAATGTTCCACCCATTCCAATATCTTTCCTGTAATTCCATGGGCTCTCATCTTATTAAGCAGCCTCTTATGTGGCACCTTATCGAAGGCCTTTTGAAAATCCAAATACACAACATCCACAGCCTCTCCCTTGTCAATCTTATTTGAGATTACCTCAAAAAATTCCAATAGGTTGGTGAGGCAGGATCTTCCCTTAATGAAACCATGATCATTGGGCCTATCTTGTCATGCACCTCGAGGTATTTCATAACTTCGTCCTTGAGGATCAACTCCAAAAACTTTCCAACCACTGATAATCAGGCTAATAGGTCTGTAATTTTCTTTTTGCTGCCTCCCTCCTTTCTTAAACAACGGAACTACATTTGCGATCTTCCAGTCCTCTGGAACCATGCCAGAGTCTATTGATTCCTGGAATATCATTTCCAATGCCTCCACAATCTCAAAAGCCAACTCCTTCAGAACCCGTGGGTGCACCTCATCCGGTCCGGGAGACATCTATTCTTAGTCCATTTAGCTTCCCAAGCTCTTTCTCTCCAGTAATCTTGACTGTACCTAATTCTATTCATTGAAACCTCTGGCTATCAGGTATGTTGCTAATGTCTTCCACTGTGAAGACTGATGCAAAATACTCATTCAATTCCTCTGCCATCTCTTTGTTATCCATTATAATTTCTCCAGCATCATTTTCAATTGGTCCTATATCTACCCGTGTCACTCTTTTACCCTTCATATATTTTTTAAAAAACTCTTGGTATCCTTTTTTATGCTAATTGCCAACTTCCTTTCATAATTCATCTTTTCTTTCCTAATGACTTTCTTAGTTTCCTTCTGTAAGTTTTTAAAAGTCGTCCAGTCCTTAGTTTTCCCACTAATTTTCACTTCCTTATACGCCGTCTCTTTTGCTTTTATTTTAGCCTTAACCTCTCTCGTTAGCCACATTTGTGCCATTTTTCCATTCATGATTTTCTTTTTTCTTGGAATATATTTTTCCTGCATTTTCCTTATTTCTTGTAGGAAATTCATCCAATTCTGCTCTGCCGTCCCTCCATCTAGCTTACTTTTCCAATCGACTTGGGCCAGTTCCTCTCTCATACCACTGTAATTTCCTTTGTTCCACTGAACTATTGATACACCTGATACCAGCTTCTCCTTTTTAAATTTGAAACTGAACTCAATCATATTATGATCACTACTTCCAAGGGGTTCCATTACCTCCAGCTCCCTAATCGCCTTAGGTTCATTACACAGCACCCAATCCAAAACAGCCGATCCCCTGGTGGGCTTAAGAAGAAGCTGCTCCAAAAAGCCATCCTGTAGGCATTCTACAAACTCCCTCTCCTGAGATCCATTACCTTCCTGACTTTCACAATCCACTTTCATATTCAAATCCCCCATAATTATCTTGACATTTTCCTTCTGACACGCCTTTTCTATTTCCAGCTGTAACTTGTAGTCCACACCCCGGCTGCTGTTTGGAGGCCTGTATACTACTGCATTTCTCCTTGCTCTCTTGATCACGGCACTGGGCAGAGTGCCAGAGTCCCGTTCACTGTGGTCTTCCCCTGTCAGGTCAACCTCTCCAACAGTATCTAAAACGATATATCGATTTCTGAGGGGGACTGTCACTGAGGTGCTGTCCACTATCTCTCTATAGGTATTATCAATCATCTCCTCACTTTCCCTAATTAGCTGAAGTTCATCAAGTTGCAGCTCCGAGAGGCTGGGAGTCTCCCAGGGTCCCCACATCTGGCACTCCAAGCACAACATTAATCCTAGATGCATACCTCTAATGCTACTGTTATTACTAAACGAATAAACCTATAACTTACCCCTCTACTATGAGACTCAACGGTCGCAGGAAGCCTCTTCCTGTTTCTGCCTAAGTCTGTTGAGCCAAAGCCCTATCACTCTGCACCCTCTCACTCCGCTACCCACTCCAACGCTGTCTGCTCCATATAGTCATAGTCTTAGTCATAGTCATACTTTATTGATCCCAGGGGAAATTGGTTTTTGTTACAGTTGCACCATAAATAATAAATAGTAATAAAACCATAAGTAGTTAAATAGTAATATGTAAATTATGCCAGGAAATAAGTCCAGGACCAGCCTACTGGCTCAGGGTGTCTGACCCTCCAAGGGAGGAGTTGTAAAGTTTGATGGCCACGGGCAGGAATGACTTCCTATGACACTCTGTGCTGCATCTCGGTGGAATGAGTCTCTGGCTGAATGTACTCCTGTGCCCAACCAGTACATTATGTAGTGGATGGGAGACATTGTCCAAGATGGCATGCAACTTGGACAGCATCCTCTTTTCAGACACCACCGTCAGAGAGTCCAGTTCCATCCCCACAACATCACTGGCCTTACGAATGAGTTTGTTGATTCTGTTGGTGTCTGCTACCCTCAGCCTGCTGCCCCAGCACATGACAGCAAACATGATAGCACTGGCCACCACAGACTCGTAGAACATCCTCAGCATCGTCCGGCAGAAGTTAAAGGACCTCAGTCTCCTCAGGAAATAGAGACGACTCTGACCCTTCTTGTAGACAGCCTCAGTGTTCTTTTTAAGCTTTCCGCGCTGTGCACAATCGTGCCTCTTTTATCCCAAGTAGTTAAAAAAAATCTGAATTTTCTCCCGAAAAATGGCGACTTATTCCGCTGCCTGCTTGCCATGAATCGAAAAAGAAATGTTGAAGATTGCTTCCCTTTTTAAGCCTTCTGCACTGTAAGACCCTTTTTCAGGACTGAAAGGTCTTTCCTTTTTTTTGGTCGTATCCTCAGAATGGACTGCCCAGTCCCTTTTTTTCCCCCCTCTTCTCATATAGTGCAGTGGGGTTGTTTTCCCTTCTCATTTAAAAAATTTAAATTTTTTTTTCTTTCTCTATGAATTGATAAGAAGAGAATTAGCTGTCTTCTTTACATATTAGCTTAATACTATGTATGATTTTGATAATGTCTATTTCACTTCCTGTTTGTATTGTTATTGATATTTATATTTGAGATAATTCTCCACTTGTTTGTATCTCCTCTCTTTTTAAAGGTGGGGGGAGGGGAAGGAGATTAGAAGGTGAAGCCAGGTGGGTGGGAAAGGTAAAGGACTGGAAAGGAAGGAATCTGACAGGAGGAGGGGACCCAGGGGAAGTGATAGACAGAGGGTGGCACAAGGGGAGGTGATAGAGGGTGGTACAAGAGGAGGTCGGAATATGAATGGGATTCGGAATAAAAATGTTTGGCCACCAGGAAGTCCTGCCTTTGGAGGATGGAGTGGAGCTGCTCTACGAAACGGTCCCCCAGTTTACGTCGGATCTCACCAATGTGGAGGAGGCCACATCGGGAGCACCGGACACATTAGACAACCCCAGCAGATTCGCAGAAGAACTGTTTGGGACCCTGAAAGGAGATGAACGGGCAGGTTTAGCACTTCGGCCACTGGCAGGTGTGAGTGCTGGGAGGGTGATTATTGGGGAGGGACGAATGGACAAGGGAATCACGGGAGGTGGGGGAGGTAAAGAGATGTTTAGTGGTGGAAGTTGCAGAGGATGATGAGGTGAAAGGTAAGGACAAGATGAATTCTATTGCTGTTAAGGCGGCCAGAAGAGGGGAAGAGCATGGATGTTCGGGAAATTAATAAAACGTCAACTTTTCATCAGGACAGGCCAGCTTGAAACGTGGACTGTTGATTCCCCTCCATGGATGTTTCCTCAATAGAGTTTAACCAGCAGAATTCCTCCTCTCTCTGTCCCCTCCCTTTCTCTCACTTCCCTCTCCGTCCTCTCTCCCCCTCCCCCCCCCCTCCCTCTCCATCTTCTCCCCCGTCCTCTGTCCCTCTGTCCCTCTCTCTGCCCCCTCCCTCTCTCCCTCTCTCTCTCCCCTCTCTGTTCTCCCCCCTTTCTTTCCCCTTTCTTCCCCCTTCCCTCTCCCCACCTGCTCAGTTCCTGACGTACCAAACATTCCTCAGTATTTGTCTTCACCAGTTTCAATCCATGCCTGCTGGGCAAAGAACAAAAAAAATCTCTTGTATCGCAAACTTCTTCCGCCCTTCTGAAACCACGACTGGAGGTGTGCTTCGTAAATCAAATGTGTTGGCTTTACACCGCAGGGAATGCACTGATTTGACGTCTGAGAACATGAAGGCTTGTACTACTTCTCTGCGTTTTAGTGAATAACACACAACTCTGATCAGCCACAGGCCACCACCGTAACAGAGCAGTGAGCTTGACGCTAGTACAGCTCAGGGCGGCGGGGTCCGAGTTCGGGTCCGCGGACCGCCGC
This sequence comes from Mobula birostris, assembly GCF_030028105.1. Classification (NCBI taxonomy): domain Eukaryota; kingdom Metazoa; phylum Chordata; class Chondrichthyes; order Myliobatiformes; family Myliobatidae; genus Mobula; species Mobula birostris. The sequence goes on from NC_092381.1 coordinate 5,159,871, forward strand.
GTCTGAACAACCACCACACGGAAAGCGTGGGTTTCCTCCGGGTGCTCTGGTTTTCTCCCAGAGCCCAAAGACTGGCTCCCGCTCCGTGCTGTACGTATCTCTAAATTTAAATAAATAATAAACCGGATATTGATTCTCTATCAATATCACCATCCTGTTTCCATCCAGGGGGTCAGTGTGGACATGGTGGAGGATTACAAATACCTGGGGATACGAATTGACAATAAACTCGACTGGTCTAAGAACACGGAGGCTGTCTACAAAAGGGACAGAGCCGTCTCTATTTCCTGAGGAGACTGAGGTCCTTTAACATCTGCTGGACGATACTGAGGATGTTCTACGAGTCTGTGGTGGCCAGTGCTATCATGTTTGCTGTTGTGTGCTGGGGCAGCAGGCTGAGGGTAGCAGACACCAACAGAATCAACAAACTCATTCATAAGGCCAGTGATGTTGTGGGGATGGAACTGGACTCTCTCATGGTGGTGTCTGAAAAGAGGATGCTGTGTAAGTTGCATGCCATCTTGGTCAATGTCTCCCATCCACTACATAATGTACTGGGTGGGCACAGGTGTACATTCAGCCAGAGACTCATTCCACCGAGATGCAACACAGAGCGTCATAGGAAGTCATTCCTGCCCGTGGCCATCAAACTTTACAACTCCTCCCTTGGAGGGTCAGACACCCTGAGCCAATAGGCTGGTCCTGGACATTTCATAATTTACTGGCATAATTTACATATTACTATTTAACTATTTATGGTTCTATTACTATTTATTATTTATGGTGCAACTGTAGTGAAAACCAATTTCCCCCGGGATCAATAAAGTATGACTATGACTATAGTTCCTCCATATCCTTTTCTTTGTGTCTGGCTGGATGCAAGAATTTCTCAAATTACCAAGATATTTGCGAGATTTCCTTCCTGACTCAAGTGCCAATAAGCGATAATTCTGAGTTAAATGTTTTCTGCTTGAGGATCTCCCTCCTAGTGTAAACAATGGCGGCATTTATCCCTTGGAGGAGTTCATTGAAAGGTGGCTCTTAGTCACCGCATTCCTTGACACAGCTGGGGGAGAACTTCCTTCCTATATGTCACTGGAGTTCAGAACAATGGGGGGGGGGAGAGATTTAATTGAAACCGATTGAATATTGAAAGGCCTTGATAGAGTGGATGTGGAGAGGATGTTTCCTGCAGTGGGGGAGTCTAGAGAGGCCACAGCCTCAGAATAAAGGCATGTCCCCTTAGAACAGAAATGAGAAGGAATTCCTTTAGCTAGAGGACAGTGAATATGTGGAATTCATTGCCACCAATGGCTGTGGAGGCCAAGTCATTCGGTACATTTAAGGCAGAGGTTGTTAGGTTCTTGATTAGTCAGGGTGTCCAGGGTTACAGGGAGAAGGCAGGAGAATGAGGTGGAGAGGGAATATAAATCACCCATGTTGGAATGGTGGAGAAGATCCAAATGCAGCATTAAAAAACAGTAAGATAAAGAACACAATAATAATAAAGTACAATAAATACAAAGGATAGCTTATGTACACTGATTGATTGTATGTCCATGAAATGACGCTCTGCACAGGAGTGCAACTGACAGGCAATGATAAAGTCGTGGTACATGTGTTTTTGATGGTGAGTGGGCTGTGTTGGGCAGCATTGACTTCCCGTTCTAGAGCCTTCCTGGCCACCAGTGCCATTTCCCGGCTATGCATTAATGCTCTCCTAACTGATGTTGGACTCATTGTTAATTTTAAGATGAGGTTATGAGTTTTTTTTAGTTGACTAATGATTGAGGAAGGTGAATGGAATTAAGTCACAGATCAACCAGGACTTCAGTGAAAGGCCATACTTGTTTTAAAGCTTTGGTGAAAAAAGTTGTGTTGCTATTTTGGGAATATGTCACTGGTAGTGTAGATGTTCTGTCCAAACCTGGGACTAAACTAAGACAGTTCAGAATGAACCACAAGGGTTCACTATCAGCTATCCACACAGCAGGTCCAGTCTCTCTCGCTCTCTGCTGAACGATACCCCTGAACCAGGTGGAGGTTCTCATACACACTCTTTATGTATTTAGTGGGATCTGAATTCCCCGGGGAGGATTCGAACTCTTTGTCACTGGATCACTGGTCCCAGGCCTCTGGTTAGTAATCCAGTAACTTAACCACTAAACTATCACATGGTCCGTTTGAGTGATTGCGTGAGTGCATATATGTATATATGTCTGTTATGTGTTACACCACAGTCCTGGGTGGTTCCCGTTCCTTCGTTCAGAGTCCTGCCAACAGTATCCAATGATACCTGATATTGGAACCAGTAAGACCCCAACCAAATCAAACATCTCATTTAATTTTCCTTTTACTTAATTTCTCTCACTTTCATGACTTACAACTGGGTTGAACTTCCAAAGAAACAATCACCTTGCAACAAAATTCAGTTCCATAAATAAATCGTTTAATTTCCTTAAAAAATTAAATCTATGTACATTTAATTCCAGTACGACTTTTTTTTTTACCCGATAGTATCTGCTACATGTGCGATAAATAATGCAACATTCAATGAATATATCGCAGGATTTAACATCACCGATTTCTTCCTCTGTGCTAAAGCAGAACTCCAAACAGTTTTGGCTTCTCGCTGCCATGTAACGTGAGCTGTTCGACCCACACGAGAGAATAACGTGAGCTGTTCACTCGCTGCCTGGCAACTCACAACTTCGTTCGACTTTCTAGTCAAAACCATTGGGTTCTTTTCTTAAACACGACACGATGAACTCGGTCATGGACAGTCCCAAGTCCGGCTGTGAACGGCGGAGGGCCGGGCATGGAGCTAGCAACCCCGTCCCGTTAAAAACCCAGATCTAAAGAAACGCCAACAGAAGCTCCAAAGATCTCATCCCTGGGAGCGGACAGACCTTCGCCTAGAGAATAGGCTACACCTGGAGACAGGGTGAAAGGCTGGCCCAGAACAGAGGACTCTGGTGAGCTGCTGTCGGCAGCCTACAGTCTAGGGGTGGTGGGCTTTAGTAAATAAGAGGACACAATGGGTTGCTAAGAGTACACAATAAGACATTATATAATAATACGAATATACACCATTTTGTTACAATCAGAACAATAAAAGTGAGTAAGCTATGCTCCAATATGAAGCTTTTTCTCTGCTCCAATTAATTGAAGCTTCAACTTAACACTTGAGGGTTCACCCACCCCTCAGTCTCAGTTGCCCCCAAGGGCATTAATGCACAGTGCACATAGGAATAAGTAACAGTCTAACAATTGCTGTAACATTTCCCTCACCTCCGTTCCTGGTCCCTTTTGTACTACCAAGCCAAAGCGACCCCCACCCAGGTAGGCTGGTGAATCTGTGGAATTCACTGCCACAGATGGCTTTGGAGGCTGAGTCATTAGGCATATTTAAGGTTACGGGTAGAATGGAGTTGAGAAGGAAAATAAATTAGCCTTGATCGAACAGCAGAGCAGATTCGATGGGCCGAATGGCTTAATTCTACTCGTAAGTCTCTTGGTCTTACACTCTAAGAGCCTTAAACATCCCAACTGTCTGCGCTCACTGACGGGGAGACAGGAGTGCACAGTTAGAGGCAACCACCCAGTCTTACTGACTTGTACTGGTGTCCGTATAACCATGGGAGAGGATAAATTCCTGCTGGTGGTGTCCCTCTCACTGAAAAGGCGGACGCCTCTGCTGCCTGCCTCGTGCCCACCAGAGATGGCGGCAGGGTGGGGGGGGCTTCAATCGATGAACTTATGGATGTCGTTGTGCAGCATGACGTAAGGACTGGAGGCCTCGTTGTGGTGGGGGCAGTCGTAGTGGCAGCGACAGGACTGGATCATCATCATGTCCTTGGTGAAGGTCTCGCCATCAGGGCAGCGAAAGCGCACTCGGACCGTGCGGGTCTGCTGGGGCGTACAGCAGCGGCCGTCCACGCACGAGCCGCAGTACTTGGAGCGGTACCTCTTCACACTGCTGCAGCCAGCGGAGGTGAAGTGTGTCGCTGTGTTTGACTTCCTCGTTCTAAAACATTTCTTCCCTCTCTGTATTGGGGGAGGAAGAAAGCAAAGTACATGAACTGGCTGTTTGGCAATTCAAACTGCATATAGAACATCAAACAGCACAGTACAGGCCCTTCAGCCCATCATGTTGTACCAGTCCTTTAACTCACTCTAAGGTAAATCTAACCCTTCCCTCCCACATAACCCTCCACTTTTCTGCCACCCATGTGCCTTTCTAAGAGTCTTTTTAATGTCCCTAATGTATCTGCCTTGACCACCACCCCTGGCAGCGCGTTCCATATACCCAGCACTCTCTGCCTCTGAAATCTCCCCTATACTTTCCTCCAATCACTTTAAAATTATGCCCCCTCACATTAGCCATTTCCACCCTTCCTCTGGCTGTCCGCTCTATCTATGCCTCTTATCATCTGGTACACCTCTATCAAGTCACCGCTCATCCTCCTTCCCTCCAAAGAGTAAAGCCCTAGCTCAATCAACCTTTTCTCATAAGACATGCTCTCTAATCCAGGCAGTTTCCTGGTAAATCTCCTCTGCACCCTCTCTAATCCAGGCAGCATCCTGGTAAATCTCCTCTGCACCCTCTCTAATCCAGGCAGCTTTCTGGCAAATCTCCTCTGCATCCTCTCTAATCCAGGCAGCATCCTGGTAAATCTCCTCTGCACCCTCTCTAATCCAGGCAGCTTTCTGGCAAATCTCCTCTGCACCCTCTCTAAAGCTTCCACATCCTCCCTGTAAATGAGGTGACCAGAAATAAACACAATATTCCGAGTGTGGTCTAACCAGGTTTTCAATAAAAATGCCTACAATTCCCACTACCAGCATAATCAAAGACCCCCACCCACCCTAGAAATTGTATCTTCTGCCCAGTGGGAGAAGAGAGAAAAACCTGAAAGCACGTACCACCAGGCTGAAGGACAGCTTCTATCCCACTGTATCAGACTATTGAAGGGTCCTCTAGTGCAATGAGATGGTGTCTGGACCTCACTATCTACGTTGCACCTTGTTGGCTGCCTGCACTGCACTCTCTCTGTAAGTATAACACTTCATTCTGCATTGTTACTGCTTTATCTTGTTCTGCCTCTGCACTGTGTAATGATCTGATATGCATGAACAGTACAAGACAAACCTTTCACTGTACCGAGACCCACAAAAAGTAAACAATATAAAATTCTGTTGTTATAAAACCCAGAGAGAAGTTACAGCCACTTGGCCCAATGAATTTATGACCAGCAAACTCGTACCAGTCTCCCGTGTTTGGCCCATATCCCTCCAAGCCTCGCTCCGACAGTCGTGGGGAGTAAAACATCATGGAACCAGGCCCTTTGGAAGATTGAGTCTGTACTGACCATCACCCTCCCGTTGATACCAATCCTACACTGATCCCATTTCACTCTCCCCCGCTCCCACCCCTCACCCACACATTGTGGGTGATTGACAGCGAAACCCACCGTCCCACACGTCTGCGGGACAAGAGAGGGAACAGCAGCACCCGCGGGAAACCCATACGGTCACATGGAGGACGTGCAAACTCCACGCAGACAGCGCCAGAGGTCGGGATTGAACCCTGGTCCCTGGCACCACACGAGGCAGGGACTCTACCCGCTGCACGAGTGTACGTGCACAGGTGGAGGAGGAGAGCGAGGGTCTCACCTTGAGGTCAGGAAGGGCAACCTGGTGGCAGGGCCGGAGGTTGCAGAGTCTGGTCTCTTTCCGAAGCTTGCATTGGGGGTTGTCATTGGTGACCCTGGTGGAGACACCCACCCCACAGGTCCTGGAACACTGCGACCACTCCGTTGTCTGAACGTAGCACTTGGGTCTCCAAGCTACAACCAAAGAAGGCAGGTGAATGTAGACACATGGGGAATGAAAATTTTTTTGTCATATGTACATTGAACATACAGTATAATGAAATTTTTTTGCTTTGTGATAATCAACCCCGCGGGGCGCCACAGTAGTATAGCAGTCAGTGTGACGCTATTGCAACCTGAGGCGTCTGAGTTCAGAGTTCAATTCCGGCGTCCTCTGTAAGCAAGTTTGTACGTTCATTCCCACGTGCATGAGGGTTTCCTCCGGGTGCTCTGGTTTCCTCCCACACTCCAAAGACGTACTGGTTCGTAGGCTGACTGGTCATTGTAAATTGTCCTGTGATTAGGCTCGGGTTAAATCGGTGGGTTGCTGGGCGGTGTGGTTCGAAGGGCCTGACCCACAGTGTATCTCTAAATAAAATAAATAACTCAGTCCGTGGATGTGCAGGTGTTACCATGCTTCCACCACCAACATAGGCACGTCCGCAACACTAATCCATACACGTCTATGATAGATTGATTTATTTTTGGAGATTTGGCACGGTAACGAGCCCACACTGCCATGTGACCAATTGAGCTACTAACCCGTACATCATTGGAACGTGGGAGGACACCGGAGCACGTGGAGCAAACGGGGAGAACGTGCAAACCCCACACAGACAGCGTCAGGAATTATAGCCCAGTCACTGGCACTGTAGTAGCATTATGCTAGCCATCACATGGAGGAGGACCATGCTGGATCTAACCTTTCCAATTTACCTCACGGAGATGTTTTGCTCTTTTCCACAGTTTGGAAGCAGGATTGAGAGAATTTTCCCTTCCAGGATCTGACACGAGTGCAAGGATTGGGGATGAGGATGGGGGTGGGGGGGCAGCACATTCACTGGAGCAGGGGAGTATGGGTGAGGGGAAAGGTCACAGGGTGAGTGAAGGAGAGGAGCAATAACTGGACGCTCCACCGACTGTCAGAGGCACAAAGGCAGACTGACCACCCGGGCCATGCTCTCTTCTCACTGCTGCCATCAGGAAGGAGGCACAGGAGCCTCAGGATTCGCACCACCAGGTTCAGGAACAGTTACTACCCCTAAACCATCAGGCTCCTGAACCAGAAGGGATAACTTCACTCGCCCCATCACTGAAGTGATACCACAAACTATGGGCTCACTTTCAAAGACTCTTCATCTCATATTCTCGGTATTTATTGATTATTGTTAATTTGCTTAACTCTGCCATAGGCCACTACGAAAGGAGTGATGGCCATGGGGCTAGCAGACCTATCCTGTGAAAACCAGAGCTACAGGACTGCCATCAGAAGCTCCGAGGTCCTCATCCCCGGGAGAAGATGAATCTCATGTCCTTTGACAATAAATTTACTTTGAACTTTGACCCGACACCTGTGCTCACCTGGTTGCCCCTTCATCGTCTTCTTGAGCAGAGAGAGGAGCTGGTTGTTGTAGCGCGGCTGGTCCTGCCACAGTTCCACCGCCGTCTCCTGGCTGAGGATGCCCCGCCCGGTCTCAGCCTCACCCCTGCGCCGGGCCTTGCCCGCGTCGCAGACCCACTCCTCGCAGCAGCGGCCTGGAACCTTGACCAGACGGGGGTTGGGGCAGGCCGCGTCGGGCAGCGACAGCTCCTGGGGGCAGAGGGGGAGGCAGCCGACTGCCCCGTCCATGCAGGTACATTGGTGCTTGCAGTTGGGCCGGAAGATCTCGCCGTTCTGGTAGATCCGGCTGCCGTACTCACAGGGGCGACCCTCCAGCTTGGCTGTGGAAACACAGGGGGAGGCACAAAGGTATGTAAGTGAGGGGGAAAGCGGCAGAGAGCAAGATCCCCTCCCCACACACCCAAAACCACCCAGAGTCCCCTCCCCTCCTGCTCAGTCTCCATAAGACCATTAGCCATAGGAGCAGAAAGGCCTTTCGGCCCATCAAGTCTGCTCTGCCATTTATTATCCCTTTCAACCCCATTCTCCTGCCTTCTCCCCATAATCTTTGACTAATCAAGAACCTATCAACCTCCACTTTAAATACAGCCAATGACTTTGTTTCCACAACAGGTGGTGGTAATGAATTCCACAGGTTCACCCCCACCCCCCGCTAAAGAAATTTCCCCTCATCTCTGTTCTAAATGGACGTCCCTCTAATCTGAGGTTGTGCCCTCTATTCCTAGACTCCCCACTATTGGGAACATCCTCTCCACATCCACTCTAACCAGATCTTTCAATATCCTGATGAAGGGTCTCGGCCCGAAACGTCGACTGTACCTCTTTCTAGAGGTGCTGCCTGGCCTGCTGTGTTCACCAGCAACTTTGATGTGTGTTGCTTGAATTTCCAGCATCTGCAGAATTCCTCGTGTTTGCGTTTTTCAATATTCATCAGGTTTCAATGAGATTCTCTCTGCCCCCCCATTCTTCTAAACTCCAGTCTGACCAGTGCTTTAGAAAGCCTGAGCATCACATCCTTGCTTTTATATTCTAGTCCTCTTGAAGTGAGGATTTGCCTTCCTTGCCACCACTCAACCTGCAAGTTAACCTTTAGGGAATCCTACACAACGACTTCCAAGTCCCTTTGCACCTCAGATTTTTGAATTTTCTCCCAGTTTAAAAAGTAGTCTGTGCCTTTACTCCTTCTACCAAAGTGCATGACAGTACACTTCCCTACACTGTACTCCATCTGCCCGAAGTTCTCCCCGACTAACTGGACTGATAGTTCCCCTCTCAAACATGGGCTGTACTCCCCCTCCTCTCAGGAGACGCCGTCTGCCCCCCCCCACCCCGCCCCCAGCACTCCTGTTTTCTTAGCCCCGAGTTCTAGCATCTGCCGTCTCCTGTGTCTTCGGTTGGAAAAGAGCTGAATTGCATTCCACACGAGTGAAGTCAGGATTGTTCACTGCCAGTCCGTGACCAAAGCAGAACCATACATGGTTTTAAGTGTTGGCGGGGGATCACTGTGGGGCCGGTCCTCCCTCTTACCTCTGCAGATCCCTCGCTGGGCGCTGGGGCTGGCGCCGAAGTTGCACTCGAGGCCTCTGGAGTGGTCGCAGGGCAGCGCCTTGCTACAGTCCTCATTCAGCTGCCGGGCGCAGACTTGGCAACAACCGCAGCCGTCCAAAACCAGGCTGACCCCGGGAGCGCACAGCGGCTCCTGGGGGCACCGGCACTCGGGTCCGCAGCTCAGTTCGGCCTGTGGAAACATCGCGGATCAGTCAGGCTCAACGTGGCAACGGGATTTACAACCCCCACCCCACGCCACACACTCACTGACACACTCACAGACACACATATTCACAGTCACTGACACACACACTCAGACATACACACATTCACAGACATACATACACACAGTCACTGACACACACACACACACACACACAGTACCAAAGCGGTTCGACTCGTAAACGTTACCCCGCATTTGAGGATGGCCGCTCGGCCCCTCCCTCCCGCCCCGTGCTAGACGCGTGGTGCTGGACTCAGGAGCGGCAAACCAGCCGGTGGAGGGATTCAGCGGGTCAGACAGCACCCGTGGGGAGATGTTCCTGGTCGAGACCCTGCCTCCGGGTAGGATTTGGAAGTCCGACCCCATCCACCAAGGACGGGACATTACTCCAGGGCTCGCAAAAGAAAATAATATAGACACAGACATTAAAAGTCTGCAAACCAGGCGACTTACTTCAACGAGGGAGAGGGTGAGGAGGACAGCGACAGCTACACAGTGGATCATTCTGGAGAGAGAAGGGAGCGAAGCCTTTAATTCCTCAGCGAGTCCTTGGCTGGCGACGGTCGTGGAGTCAGTGTGAGTGATTGAGAATGTCAGCGAGCGACTCCGGCTCGAGTTGCGGCTTCTCTGCTAGTCTGGAGTCTCTCGCTGCGCGTTTAGCCTTATATAAGCCTCCCTGGCGTCCTCTCGGCTGACGTTCTCCTTCCCCACCCCACCCCCCTTCAAAAACCTCTGTCTCAGGGCACCTCACCAACAATTTCAGGAATGTCTCCGGCGGGTTTTCCACAGACACCGCCCCGGTTACAGCGGCAGAGAAAAATAATCCGAGCCGTTCCGCTCTTCCCTCTCCCTCCCTCCCCAATGAAAACACCACACATCACTTTTGGACACATCCAACGGGAGTCTGCAAGCAAGGAGGGAGGGAGGGAGGGGGCACACAGCATGCTTTGAAGATTGCATAATAGAATATATACAAACCATTTCGTATTCACTACTGGGAGAATTAGATCTTCTTCCCGCCCCGTACACTTTGCCCGCATCCGTTTTAACACATTCCAGATGAATTATCCTCCACGAGGTAACATTATTCCCATATTTGGTAACGCAGAAATCTCCTCTTTTCCACATTTTTCGACTGCCATCTCGACCACAAAATATTGTTGACATCTCAAAACTTTTTTTTGAGGGAATGTGTATATGTGTGTTTTGTTTTGCTTAAAAAAGGTTTTCATTCATGTTTGAGCAGAGGTCTTGGTGTAGGGTTCCCAGACTTAATCCCGTCTTTTTGGGGAACTTTATTGACGGGGAGACAGAGTTGCGGGGGGGGGGGAGTCACAGTAATTCTGAAAGCGACACTGTTTTGTGTTTTCACTCCCAGTTAGGGGAACGTGGTTTAACCCATGTCTGACCTGGAAAAGTCTGAGAGGTCTGGTGAAAGGACTCGGCCCGAGACGTCGACTGTTTATTCATTTCCATAGATGCTGCCTTACCTGCTGAGTTCCTCCAGCATTGTGTGTGCGCGTGTGTGTGTGTTGTGTGTGTTTATCTGGATTTCCAGCATCTGCAGAATCTCTTGCATTTATAAATTCTGAGACGATTCAGTTTTTCCAAGGAGAACTGCCTGAGAACGTATACTACCTTCTGAAGTGACTCCCTTTTCAATGGTGTGGGTCGCATCTCTGCAATTGGAACTACACGGTGATTCTCTTTTATGTGTAAAGTCACAGCTTTGCTTAAGATTCTAGGAAGATTCTGCACAGCAGACCAGACAGGAATTGTACGCACGCTCTTTCCCGAGCCTCTATTCGGTGTCCTAAATCAGACTGATCCGCAAAGTGCGTGATTAGTTAAAGATCTGAGCACATTCATCTGGTCCAACGACCCCGTGGATTTGTCAGACGCCCGTGGAATTTGAGGTAATTTAGTTTTTTTTTAGCTGTAACTGTTGAAGGAGCAGACTTCCAACAACAATATTGAAGATGTTTTCGGAAGCCCGTTGCGCAGCGGGGCGCGATGGAGGGATGATGTCCCGTGGTCGAACAGCAGCCAGGGAGATGTGTCAGCTATACTGTACCTGACACTGCGGTTAAATTTCGTTCTTGGTTTTCAAGTAACGGGAAAGTGTCAATGCGAGTGTGTGTGTGTGTGTGTGTGTGTGTGTATGTCTGTCTGTGTGTGTGTCTGTGTGTGTATGTATGTTTCCGTGAATGTGTTTGTGTATGTTTGATGTTATGTGTATGTGTATATGTTTGAGTGTGTGTGTATGAGAAATTGTGTGTGTCTGTGAGAGAGTGTGTGTGTATGTTTGTGTGTGTGTATGTGTCTGTGAGAGTGTGTGTGTCTGTGAGAGTGTATGTGTGTGTATGTGTGTGTGTCTGTGAGAGTGTATGTGTATGTGTGTGTCTGAGAGTGCGTGTGTATGTCTGTGTGTCTGTGTGTGTCTGTGAGAGTGTGTGTGTCTGTGTGTGTGTATGTGTATATGTTTGTGTGTGTGTCTGTGTGTATGTCTGTGAGAGTGTGTGTGTGTGTGTGTGTGAGAGAGAGAGAGAGAGAGAGAGAGAGAAATTGTGTGCGTGTGAGAGAAAGATTTATAAAATAGTCAAAGAGAAGGATTATCGTTTCTTGGTAGAGATACCCCGTCAGAATAGTTACACCACGCACACAGACACATACACAAAATATGCGGCTGAAGACGCGAGATTCGGCAGTCAGTCTAGTCGCCGCTTTCATTTGAGAATCTGATGTCCCATTGTAAAATAACTCCCAGAAACAGACGAGCAGGAATTTCCAAATAAGCACATCCTTGTTCCGGCTGTCAGACCTTGGTAGAATCTTCGCAGTCCGCTCTATATTTAGGCATTGTCCGCGTCTCCCTGAAGAAATGTTTACAGATGTGAAAATATTTAGTTGTGGAGTGACTGGAATGGGGAACTGACTAGTAAGTGAACCCTTTGGTTCGAGAGCCTGATGATTGAGAGGTACAGTAATAACTTCCTTAACCTGATGGTGCTGGTCCTGAGGTTCCAGTAGCTCATTCCTGACGGCAGGAACGAGAGAACAGGAACTTTCTTGTTCTTGAATCTGGTAGTGTGGGACTTTAGGGTTCTGTACCTCCTGCCCGGTGCTAGCTGTGAGAAGGTACAATGGGCCGGATAGTGGGGATCTCTGATGAAAGACGTTGCCTTCTTAAGGCAGCACCTCCTGTAGATGTTTCCGATGGTGGGGAGGGACGTGTATTGGGCAGAGTTCACTACTCTCCAGAGCTCCCTTATCTTCCTGCAGTGACTGATCTTTCAGAATCAGATCAGGTTTAATATCACTGGAATATCTCATGAAATTGTTGTTTTGTGGCAGCGATATCTTGCAATATATAATGTTAAAAACCATAAATTACAATAAATTTCTAGAACACGAGGTGAAGAGTCGTTGAAAGTGAGTCTATAGGTTGTGGGAACAGTTCAGTGATGGGGAGAGTGAAGTTATCCCCTCTGGTGCAAGAGCTTGGTGCTTGAGGGGTAATATCTGTTCCTGAGCCTGGTGGTGTGGGCCCTGAGGCTCCTGTACCTTGTTGATGATACACACACACACACACACATACATCTCACAAAGGTAGACAGCACCGGGGTCGGGATCGAACCCGGGACCCTGGCAGCGCTTCTACTCGCGGCGTTGCTGACAGGTTGAAAGCCATAGAACGCAAGGAAAGAATGAGCGATGAATCTTTGAGGGTTTTTTTTTTGGTCGGCAGAGACAGAATCCAAACGCAGGGAGGTCAAACAGCAAGGGCCGAACAAACAGATGAAGTACTGTGAGCATTTCGTTTCGGGACCCCAGGCTGCAGGAAGGCGAGGGCGCAGTGGAGATTAGTGAGGTTGTTGTCAGTGCTGAAGCCCTAGAACGATGCGGAGAACCCGTCAGTGCCGAGCCTGAGAGGAGAATGAGTCATGAACTGGCGGTTTCCCTGAGAGAGAGGTCAAAAACATGGATGGGAGATCAAACGGGGGTTGTGGGGAATTCTTGGGAGGTGAATCGCTGGAATTCTCCACCCCACGGGGTGTGGAGATTGGATCACCAGGGAGATTTGTGTTTGGGTGGAAAAAGCTGCAGAGAGTTATAAATTTAGCTAGCTCAATCATGGACACTAGCTACCACAACATCATGGACATCTTCAAAAGGTGAAACCTCAAAAATGTGGCATCAGTCATTAAGTACCCTCACCATTAGGGACCTGCCTCTTTCTCAATGCTGTCATCAGGGAGGAGCTACAGGAGCCTGAAGACACACACTCAGTGATTCAGGAACAGCTTCTTCCCTCTACCAGCAGATTCCTGAACGGACAATGAACTCATTAACTCATTGTTTTTGCACTAATTATATATATTTATTATTGTAATTTATAGTTTCAAAATTATGTATTGCAATATATTGCTGCCACAAAACAACAATTTCATGACATATTCCAGTGATATTAAACCTGATCTGATTCTGAAAGATCAGTCACTGCAGGAAGATAAGGGAGCTCTGGAGAGCAGTGAACTCTGCCCAATACATCACCGGCACGTCCCCCCCCCCCCCCCCACCCACCATCGGAAACATCTACAGGAGGCGCTGCCTTAAGAAGGCAACGTCTTTCATCAGAGGTCCCCACTATCCGGCCCATGCCATCCTCTCACAGGTGCCGTCAGGAGGAGGCAGAGAAGTCGGAAGACCCACACCACCAGACTGAGAAACAGCTGGTAAGGCCATGCTCTTTTCTTGCTGCTGTCATCAGGGAGGAGGTACAGGAGCCGCACCACCAAAGTTCAGGGACAGTAATTACCTCTCAACCATCAAGCTCCTGAACCAGAGGGGATAACTTCACTCAATTTCAGTCACCCCATCACTGAATCTTTCCACAATCTAGGACTCGCAAGGATTTTCATCTCATGTTCTCTAAATGTATTGCTTATTTATTTACTATTATTATTCATTTTCTTTTGTATTTGCACAGTCTGTTGTTTGTTTGTCCATCCTGTTGGGTGCAGCCTTGGATTTACTGTAGATGCCTGCAAGAAAATGAATCTCAGGGTTGTATACAGTGACATGCATGCCCCTTGCTCAGAACTTTGAGCTACTTCCCTTCAGCCATTCAGTTCGTGAAACTACTGGCAAATTAGAGTTTAGAATGCTATGACCGCTTTGCACTAAAATAGACTTTTTATTGTAATTCTGTTCCGTCTTGTAAAAATTGTGTATGATTTCTGTTTAGCTTTTGTTTTTCTTGTGACTGTTGCTGACCTGAGGCTCTCTGTAGCCCTGTGATGCTGTTGGTTTTCATTGCACCTGTGGATCCAGGGACTTGAGCCGATGACAATCAATGTTATTTATTTACGTAGATACAGTGAGGAACAGGCTCTTCAAGCCTCTCCACCCAGCAGCCTACCTATTTAACCCTAGCCCTGTTTACAATGACCAATTAACCTACCAACTGGTACATCTTTGGACTGCGGGAGGGAACCCACGTGGTCACGGGGAGAACGTACAAACTCCTTACGGATGGCACTGCAATTGAACTCTGAGCTCTGACAGGCTGAGCTGCCAGACTACCATGGTGCCCTTGACTTTGACTTTTATGGGGAACTGGTTAGGGAGATGACCTGGGGCAGATCGGTCATGGTCTAATTGAACCGTGAGACAGAACTGAAGGGCCAAGTAGCCTCCTCCTACTTCTGTTTGCTTGTTCGTGCAGAAGTAGGAAACATTTCAAGAGAGATGGTACAACATAATCTGTTGTACTTCTCTGAGGATCTTCACCTTATCACAGTGGAGAGGCTTGTGAGTTCCTCAGATCCCCAGAGCAATGCCGTCTGGAATTTAGCTCCTGGTAGGGTCACCCTTGGCAGTAAGGTAAGGGGGAGGTTCTAGATAAAGAATGATTCAACCAAGAGCTGGTGGAAGACGATGACACATGGTCAGGTGTCAGATCTCTCAATGGTAGAGCATTTTGGAGATAGTGATCACAATTCTATCTCCTTTACCATAGCATTGGAGAGGGATAGGAACAGACAAGTTAGGGAAACATTTAATTGGAGTAAGGGGAAATATGAGGCTATCAGGCAGGAATTTGGAAGCATAAATTGGAAACAGATGTTCTCAGGGAAACGTATGGAAGAAATGTGGAAAATGTTCAGGGGATATTTGCGTGGAGTTCTGCATAGGTACGTTCCAATGAGACAGGGAAAGGATGGTAGGGTACAGGAACCGTGGTGTACAAAGGCTGTTGTAAATCTAGTCAAGAAGAAAAGAAGAGCTTACGAAAGGTTCAAAAAACTAGGTAATGATAGAGATCTAGAAGATTATAAGGCTAGCAGGAAGGAGATCAAGAAAGAAATTAGGAGAGCCAGAAGGGGCATAAGAAGGCCTTGGCAGACAGGATTAAGGAAAACACCAAGGCATTCTACAAGTATGTTAAAAGTAAGAGGATAAGATGTGAGAGAATAGGACCAATCAAGTGTGACAGTGAAAAAGTGTGTACGGAACCGGAGGAAATAGCAGAGGCACTTAATGAGTACTTTGCTTCAGTATTTACTACGGAAAAGGATTTTGGCAATTATAGGG
The DNA here is from genome assembly GCF_030028105.1 of Mobula birostris. Lineage (NCBI taxonomy): Eukaryota > Metazoa > Chordata > Chondrichthyes > Myliobatiformes > Myliobatidae > Mobula > Mobula birostris. Next base: position 5,175,514 of record NC_092381.1, read on the forward strand.
ATGACTTACAGTGGCCCGAAAAGCTCCAGCATGTAGATATTAAGAAAGAGGATGTGCTGGAGCTTTTGGAAAGCATCAAGTTGGATGAGTCACCAGGACCAGATGAGATGTATCTCAGGTTAATGTGGGAGGCAAGGGAGGAGATTGCTGAGCCTCTGGCGATGATCTTTGCATCATCAATGGGGACGAGAGATGTTCTGGAGGATTGGAGGGTTACGGATGTTGTACCATTATTCAAGAAAGGGAGTAGGGAAGTGAGTCTTACTTCAGTGGTTGGTAAGTTGATGAAGAAGATCCTGAGAGGCAGGACTTATGAACATTTAGAGAGGCATAATATGATTAGGAATAGTCAGCATGGCTTTGTGAAAGGCAGGTCATGCCTTATGAACCCAAATGAATTTTTTGAGGATGTGACTAAACACATTGATGATGGTAGAGCAGTAGATGTAGTGTATATGGATTTCAGCAAGGCATTTGACAAGGTACCCCATGCAAGGCTTATTGAGAAAGTAAGGAGGCATGGGATCCAAGGGGACATTGCTTTGTGGATCCAGAACTGGCTTGCCCACAGAAGGCAAAGAGTGGTTGTAGACAGGTCATTTTCTGCATGGAGGTTGGTCACCAGTGGTGTGCCTCAGGGATCTATTCTGTGACCCACTACTCCTCATGATTTTTAGAAATGACCTGGATGAGGAAGTGGAGGGATGGGTTAGTAGATTTGCTGATGACACAAAGGTTGGGGGTGTTGTGGATAGTGTGGAGGGCTGTCAGAGTTTACAGCGGGACATTGATAGGATGCAAAACTGGGCTGAGAAGTGACAGATGGAGTTCAATCCAGATAGCTGTGAAGAGGTTCATTTTGGTAGGTCAAGTATGATGGCAGAATATAGTATTAATGGTAAGACTCTTGGCAGTGTGGAGGATCAGAGTGATCTTGGGGTCCGAGTTCATAGGACACTCAAGGCTGCGACACAGGTTGACTCTGTGGTTCAGAAAGCATAAGGTGCATTTGTCTTCATCAATCGTGGGATTGAGTTTAAGAGCCGAGAGGTAATGTTGCAGCTATATAGGACCCTGGTCAGACCCCACTTGGAGTACTGTGCTCAGTTCTAATTGCCTCACTACAGGGAGGACGTGGAAACCATAGAAAGGGTGCAGAAGAGATTTACAAGGATGTTGCCTGGATTGGGGAGCATGCCTTATGAGAATAAGTTGAGTGAACCCGGCCTTTTTTCCTTGGAGCAACAGAGGATGAGAGGTGATCTGATAGAGGTGAATAAGATAATAAGAGGCATTGATTATGTGGATAGTCAGAGGCTTTTCTCCAAGGCTGATATGGCTACCACAAAAGGGCACAGTTTTAAGGTGCTTGGAAGTAGGTATAGAGGAGATATCAGGGGTAAGTTTTTTACTCAGAGAGTGGTGAGTGCGTGGGCTGCCGGCAACGGTGGTGGTGGAGGCGGGTACGATAGCGTCTTTTAAGAGACTCCTGGACAGGTATATGGAGCTTAGAAAAATAGAGGGCTATGGGGAACCCTAGGTAATTTCTCAGGTAAGGACATGTTCAGCTCAGCTTTGTGGGCCAAAGGGCCTGTATTGTGCTGTAGGTTTTCTATATTTCTGTGTTTCTCTATCACAATGGCTACAGCAGTGAAGGGTTCCCAGTCACCTTACATTTAACGCCACTGGACCCTGATCCTTGATCTCAATCTGTCAAGGACCACGTGATGGGTGCCTGTGCATCAGCCTCCCCACGTTAAACAAAGTCATGCACAGGTGTTCTCCACTAAGGGAATATCCCCTTCGAGGAATATCGCACTTGACTCGAGTGATCGCACTACACTAAACTACTGTGTTGTAACTGAGCTGGTTGAAAGCTAGGGAAGCAGATTAGGCTGAGCAATGTACCCGAGTATACCAGCAGATCCTTTGACAGGCAGAGGTTTAGAGGGATATGGGTCAAACCATGGGAAGTGGGAGCACCTTGGAAGGACATCTTAGTTAGTGTGGATGGGTTTAGCTGAAGGTCCATTTTCTGTGCTGTATTGACTCTGTGACTCTGAAGATCTATCTATCCATATTGATGCACTCGCAAAGAGGACATGTTAGTGGTATGAGTCTGAGGAGGTTTGCTATGTCACCAGAGACTCTGGTGAATTTCTCCAGATCTACTCTGAAGGGCATTCTGACTGGCTGCATCTCTGTTCGGTATAGGGGCTCCAATGCACAGGATCGGAAAAAGCTGCAGACGGTTGTGACTCGGCCATCTCCAGCACGAGCACTGGCCTCCCCCACCTTCGGGGACATTTTCAAAAAGGCAAATCCTCAAGACCGTTGCATCCATTATAAAGAACCCTCACTATCCAGGACATGCCCTCTTCTCATTGCTAACATCAGGGAGGAGCTACAGGAGCCTGAAGACACTCACTCAATGTTTCAGGAACAGCTCCTTCCTCTCCGCCATTAGATTTCTGAATGGACAATGAGCCCACTAACACTAACTTGGTATTTGTCTTTTTGCACTATTTGTATTTCTGTTTGCATTGTAATTTATAGTAATATTTATACATTGCACTGTGCTGCTGCCACAAAACAACACCTTTCACAACGTATTTCATTTGTAAGGCCAGTGATGTTGTGGGGATGGAACTGGACTCTCTGACGGTGGTGTCTGAAAAGAGGATGCTGTCTAAGTTGCATGCCATCTTGGACAATGTCTCCCATCCACTACATAATGTACTGGTTGGGCACAGGAGTACATTCAGCCAGAGACTGATTCCACTGAGATGCAACACAGAGTGTCATAGGAAGTCATTCCTGCCTGTGGCCATCAAACTTTACAACTCCTCCCTTGGAGGGTCAGACACCCGAGCCAATAGGCTGGTCCTGGACTTATTTCATAACTTACTGGCATAATTTACCTATTACTATTTAACTATTTATGGTTCTATTACTATTTATTATTTATGGAGCAACTGTAATGAAAACCAATTTCCCCCGGGATCAATAAAGTATGACTATGACTATGTATGTCAGTGATGATAAACCTGATTCTAATTCAACTTTCAGGATTCTAAACGGGAATCTGAAGGGGAATTTTTCACCCGTGGTGGTTGCCTGAGTGGCTGGAGACAGAGACTCTCACAACATGTGATAAGAAAGAAGATATTGTGGCAGCTCTATAAAACTCTGGTTGGACAGCACTTGGAGTGTTGTGTTCAGTTCTGGTTGTCTAATTATAGGGAGGATGTGGAAGCTTTAGAGAGGGTGCAGAGGAGATTTACCAGGATGCCACCTGGATTAGAGAGCGTGTCTTTTGAGGATAGGCTGAGTGAGCTTGGCTTTTCTCTCTGGAGAGAAGAAGGATGAGTGGTGACTTGATAGAGATGTACGGGACAAGAAGCATGGATAGAGTGGACAGCCAGAGACTTTTCGCCAGGGTGGAAGTGGCTAATACAAGGAGCATAATTTTAAGGTGATTGGAGGAAAGTACAGGGGGATGTCAGGGATAAATTTTTACACTGAGAGTGATGGGTGTGTGGAACGCCCTGCCAGCTGTGGTGGTAGAGACTGACACATTAAGGACATTTAAGGGACTCAGATAGGCAAAGAAAACTGGAGGGCTATGTGGGAGCGAAGGATTACATTGATCGTGGAGTAGGTTAGAAGATCGGCAAAACGTTTTGGGCTGAAGGGTTGTACTGTTTATGTTCTGTTGTATACAGACATTGTTGATCGAAGTGCCTGTTCCTGTACTGAACTGTTCTTTGCTCTATTTTCTGTTTTCGATGTGTTGGAAATATCCTCTGTTCTACACCTTTTAAAGAAATGTGCCATTTCTGGCTCTTGGACTTCACATGTGGCCTAGCTACTAAACCCGGAGGAACCCGTTCTACTGACAGGAGAAGGGGCAAAGGTGGGTTACTGGCATCTTAAAACCAGGCAGGTGGGGCTCGTCAGCCGTGGTTGGCAGCTCATCGAGGAGAAGGAGAACTCTGGTCTCAAACCCCCGCCGCTTTGCGGCTGCACCCACTCACGGGGAAGGCTTCAGGAGTAAACCCTGAGGAAAAACCCAGATCTGGAGTCCCTAAGGCAGTCGTAGGTTGAGTTCAATGCTGACTGGCAACTCCTGCGACACCATTGGTGCCAAATTGTATCGGTCTCTGCCATTGCTTTGGATTCATCTGCTGCATGGAGAGGTGAGGCCTGCTATGTGGGCAACAGCTTGCTCTCCATATCTTACAGACCTGGCTTGTGTAGTGATTGGACTTAGACAATGAGGACACAACATCCATGGTCGACCTGACTAACGGATTTCAAAGTTCAGATGAAATTTTATTATCAAAGTACATATATGTCACTATATACAACCCTGAGATTCATTTTCTTCTCGGCATGCTCAATAAATCTATAGTCCACATTATTGTGACACATACACCCTGTGCCAAATGTATCATTTTATTCTGGAAGTATTTCCACTGGAACCGTTCTAGTGAAGTATTACAGTTGCTGTATATACTAGGTGATCCACTGACCTCAGGTGGGACTTTTAGTCCCTCTTCAGGAATGTAGTGACAATTTCAGAAACATAATGAACATCTTGGTCAAAACATTCCCTGTGACACCTTAAGGACTGCAGTGGTTCAAGGTCAAGTTCAAGTTTAATTGCCATTCAAACATGCTCATGAAGACAGGCAAATGAAACAGCGTGTCTCTGGGGCCAAGGTGCAAAACTCGGGGCCAACAGTCAGACGTAGCACAAGGCACATATAGTTACAATAGAAGAAAAACATAGAGTCACAAAAAAAACCCAGCCCAAGTCCCAGAGTGTCATGGCCTGTAGATTGATGTCATCCTGGAGCCATGTTTCTGCAAGGACAAGAATGCAGCAGTTCCTCATCTCGCACTAGTGCAGCCGCATGCGAACATAATCTGGCTTGTCTTCCACCCAGCATTCTTGAACCAAGCGTTTATAAGGCAGCTCAGTGACCCCTTCTCAATGACATCTAGGGACAGACAATAAACACCGGCTCAGTGAAGCCCACACTCCTTGAATGAATGTAAAGAAAATGTCCATCCCTGTCTCTGGGCTGTGTTGATGTCTCAGAGGTTTTGTGGTTGTGCCTGAGGTGTCACAGCCTTACCTTTGAGCCAGAACTTTGTGGGTTCAAATCCTGCTCCAGACTCCCAACCATAAGACCACAGGACATAGGAGCAGAATTGGGCCATTCAGCCCATCGAGTCTGTTCCACCATTCCAGCATGGCTGATTTATTATTAGTTTCAACTCCATTCTCCTTGAAGATTGGGCCATTGTAAATTGTCCCAGTATGTGGGTGAGGGGGAGTTGACAGTAATGTCAGGCGTATAAAATAATGTGGGCACGTGGCCAAGTGGTTAAGGCATTGGACTAGCGATCTGAAGGTTGTGAGTTTGAGCCCCAGCCGAGGCAATGTGTTGTGTCCTTGAGCAAGGCACTTAATCACACATTGCTCTGTGACGACACTAGTGCCAAGCTGTATGGGTCCTAATGCCCTTCCCTTGGACAACATTGCTGTCGTGGAGACGGGAGACTTGCAGCATGGGCAACCGCCTGTCTTCCATACAACCTTGCCCAGGCCTGCACCCTGGAGGCGCAGATCCATGGTCTCGCAAGACTAATGGCTACGATAAAAGGCATAGATGGAATGAATAGCCAGAGACAAGGTATAATGTTAATTTGATTGGAGGAGAGTATGGGGGGATAGTTGCAGAGGTAAATTTCTTACATAGATTGGTGGGTACGTGGAATATCCTGCCAGGGGTGGTGGTAGAGGCAGATACATTAGGGACATTTAACAGATTCTTAGATAGGCTGATAGATGATAGAAAAAAAAGAGGGCTATATAGGAGGGAAGGGTTAGATTGATGTCCCCTCGTATTAGTCATTCTCTGGGAAAAGTCCCTGGTTGTCCACTTGATCCATGCCTCTTATCATCTTATACACATCTATCAAGTCATCTCCCATCCATCACTCCCAAGCTCACTCAAACTCTGCACCCTCTCTAAAGTTCCCACATCCTTCCTATAGTAAGGTGACTAGAACTGAACACAGCACTCCAAGTGTCATGCAAAGGAGGACGAAGAGAGAAGGGAAGTTTTTGCTTTCTGTTTCTCTTTCCTGGTATTGATGAAGTTCTTGGACTTGAAACATTGACCCTGTTTCTCTCTCCACAGATGCTGACTGACCTGCTGAGTGTTTCCAGCATGCTATTTTGGATTTATAACATCTGTCTTTTGTTTATTTTCCTTATCTGGTCTAAGCCTCCACAGCTGCCCTGACAGCCTCATCATAGCAAATTAGAAAATAGGTTGATAATTTTATTCACAAACAAGAGAAAACCTGCAGATGCTGGAAATCCAAACAACACACACATTTTGTTATTTTATCTATTTATCTATTTATTTAGAGTATCAGGCCCTTCCTGGTTCAGGAACAATTATTATCCCTCTACAATCAGGAAGGAGGTACAGGAGCCTCAGGACTCACACCACCAGGTTCAGGAACAATTACTACTTCTCAGCCAACAGGCTCTTGAACCAGAGGGAATAACTTCACTCACTCCATCACTGAACTGTTCCCACAACCTACAGACTCACTTTCAAGGACTCTTCATCTCATGTTCTCAATATTTATTGCCTATTTATTTATTATTATTTCTATTTTTTTTCAGCTGAAGCTGGTAAAACCTAGAGCTTAGCTAAGCACACTCCTTTGTCAATTACTAGGAACTTTCGGACTATTCTAGTGGCGTTTAGTGTTGTGGCTTTTTGAAAATTTATGTAGCCCTAATTTTTACTGCGTAGCCCTAATTGTTTAATACTATTGTGTAGTGACTTTAGTGATGATACCAGTCGTAGATATTACTATTGGGACAATTTATACTGTGTTCATGTTCCATAGTCTTTCAATTTCCTCTTTTAATTCAATGTATTTCTGGTATATTTCATTTATTGATTTATGTAAGTGTATGAAATCCCCATCAACAAGGTGGAAAAGCTCGAAAGAGTGATCAGCACATATGTGAAACAGTGGCTTGGAAATCCACAATGCTTAAGTCTGTTGTACTGTACAGGAACGGCAAATTGGGAGTACCAATTGCAAGTCTCGTGGAAGAATTCAGATGCACCAAGGTCATGACCCTCACTGAATCTGAAGATACTGTTATTGGAACAGTGGCCCCCCATGTGGCAACTGGGGGGAAGTGGAACCCATCTGTGCTATTCTGACTCTAAGATTGGATCAAGCTTGTATTTATTGTAATTATTATTATTATTATTTCTTTTTTCTTCTTTTTGCATTAGTGCAGTTTGTTGTTTTTTGTACATTGGTAATTTGTCAGCCCTGTTGTATGTGGTCGTTCATTGATTCTATAGTGTTTCTTGCATTTGCTATGATTGCCCACAAGAAAATGAATCCTGGGGTTGTGTACAGTGATATATATGTACTTTGATAATAAATTTACTTTGAACTTTGAACTTCCAGCCCAACAAGCCTGCACAACCCAATAACACCCATGTGACCAATTAATCTAATAACCAGTACATCTGGAAGGAAGCAGGAGCAGCCGTGGAAATCCACACAGTCACGGGGAGAACGTGCAAACTCCTCAGAGACAGCGATGGGAATTGAACCCTGAACACTGCCCTAACTGTCAAGCTACTGTGCCACACAATTGTCACATGCACTGAGGTACAACGAAAATCCTCGTTTTGCACCCGTGCTTGAGGTAGAACAAGGGGAAAGTGAATATAGAATGTAGAATAAAGTGTTACAGTTACAGAGAAATTGCAGTGCAGGTAGGCAATAAGGTGCAAGATCAGAGCAAGTTAGATTGTGAGGTCAATAGTCCATCTTACCATACTGAGGACTGTTCACTAGTTTCATCACAGCAGGCAGTGTGAGAAGGAGCAGGAGCTGTGTCTTCACTGGCCAGGCTAATAGTTACCCCTCAATCAACATTGTAAAGAGTATTAATTGTTCAGTAACACATGTTGTAAAGTGTATTAATTGTTCAGCGACACATGTGTTGTGAAGAGTATTAATTGGTCACTGACACACGTGTTGTGAAGAGTATTGGTCACTGACACACGTGTTGTGAAGAGTATTAATTGGTCACTGATACACATGTTGTGAAGAGTATTAATTGGTCACTGACACACGTGTTGTGAAGAGTATTAATTGGTCACTGACACACGTGTTGTGAAGAGTATTAATTGGTCACTGATACACTCATGGAGAACTGTGTGCAGAGCTCTCTGCACCTGCAGTGCTGTACCTCCCACACAACCACAGTGCCTCCAAGTCCAAAACTACTGCCTGGGCTAAGAGGAACTTGAAGGCTGTGAAAGATACTGGACATATTTCACTACCGATTCATGCTGTTCCCAGGCATGAAGGCAATTTATAGTTAGAACTCACTTCCTATACACTCATCAAATGGCAAACTGTTGCGACAATCTGCCTAGAAAGGCCATAAGACACAGAAGCAGAATTAAGCCATTCGGCCCATCAAGTTTGCTCCACTATTCTATCATGGCTGATTTATTATCCCTCTCAACCCCATTGTCCCCGTAACCTTTGACACACTGACTAATCAGAAACCTATCAACCTCTGCTCTCTGTCATAATGAATTCTGATTATCTACCCTTTGGCTAGAAGAATTCCTTCTCATGTCTGCCCTAAAGTGACGTCCTTCTATTCTAAGGCTGTGACCTCTGGTCCTAGACTCCTATGCTATGGGAAACATCCTCTCCATGTCCTCTCTATCTCAACCTTCCAGGAAGGTCAGTTATCCGATCACTGGTAACCAGCCTCTAAACCTTACCGATGTGTGTTCAGCAGCCTGAGCACAGGCAATCTGCAAACAGATGGCAGACAGCCCGCAGACAGTCCACCGATCATCAAAAGACAAGGGCAGCACTTAGTGTGGTGGCTAGTGTAACACTTCACAGCACCAGTGACCCAGGTTCAATTCCTGGCACTGTGTGTAAGGAGTTTGTACATTCTCCCTGTAACCATTTGGATTTCCACTGGGTGCCCTGGTTTCCTCCGAAATCCCAAAGACATATGGGTTACGGTTAGTAAGTTGTGGCATGCTATTTTGGCGCCAGGAAAAAGCACTTGAAGGCTGACCCCAGCGCATCTTCAAAGTTCAAAGTACAAAGTAAATTTATTATCAAAGTACATGTATGTCACCATATACAACCCTGAGATTCATTTTCTTGTGGGCATTCACAGTAAATACAGGAAACACAATAGAATCAATGAAATATTGCACCCCACAGGAAGAACAAGCAATCAACGTGCAAAAGACAACAAACTCTGCGTGTGTGTTTCCTCGGACTGTGTTGGTTGTTGACACAACGCATTTCACTGTATGTTTCGATGTTAGTCAGTCAGCCAGTGGGTGCCGTCCCGAATCCAGGGGTGGCGGCTATGCACCTCCATCTTCTTCGATCTTGCGCTCTTTTTCTGGCCTCAGCATAACTCAACCCAGTCCATTGCCTCACATTATCGTATCAAGTGGTTCGCTGCCTTCCTCTTTCCCTCTTTCCTCCTATCATCCCTTCCAATAACAATTTCTGCAGTCCACCACCTCTTAACAAGTGCCCGGCATATTCCAGCTTCCTTTTCTGCACATTCTTCAGCAACTCCTTTTCTCTCCTCACTCTCTTCAACATTTCCATATTACTGACCTTCATCACCCATCTAATTTTCTGCATTCTCCTTAAACACCACATTTCAAATGCCTCCGGTCGTCGTTGCGTTTCCTTGCATAAGGTCCACGATTCGACTCCATACAACAAACTGCTCCAGACGTAGCATTTCCAAGTTCTACAACGCAGCCCAAAGTCCAACCTCTTGCTACACAGCACGTCACTCAGGCTCCAGAACGTTGATCTTGCAATCTCAATTCTTTGTCTAATTTCTGTATCACATTTCCCATCTTCTGTCACCATCTGTCCCAAATACACAAACTTCTTGACTTGCTCTATGCCTACGCTATTAATTTTGATTCTGATTTTGGGGACTTCTTTCTTCCGTGATACTACCATCATCTTCATCTTTACAGCATTTATTTTCATTCCAAATCGCTCTCCTTCAGCATTTACTTATCTACTATTCTGAGTAACTCGTCCTCAATCTCGGCTAACAACAGTGAATCATCTGCATACCTCGAGTTGTTCACTGTCACTCCACCAATTTGGGCACCAGCTTCATCGTTCAACACCCTGAAGATTACCTCTGAGTAAATGGTAAATAATAAAGGGGAGATAATGCAGCCCTAGCGAACCCCTTTTTGGATCTCAACTTCCGATGAATTCCCACCACTAGTTCTTATTACTGCCTTCTCAATGAACGTTTGAGAAATGAAGCTAATATTTAATCCACAGTCTACAGACTTCCTGCAGACTGATCACGAACAGTCCAGTCCAGACATTCTGAAGACATTCTGCAGATAGTTCACTGAAAATCCAAAGGAGCCCGTAGACAGGCCATAGGCAGGTCACAGACAGACCCCAGGCCAATTGCAGGCAATCCACAGACAGTCCACGGACAAACCACAGACAGACCACAGACAGACTACAGAAAAACCACAAACGGACCCAAGACAGTCGGCTGCCACTTGTTCTGCAACCCCTGAATAAACCCGTCTATAACTTATTTCCACACAGCCACTAGAGGGCAGTCAGCCACCACCATCATACAATGTCGGGCAACCTGACTGGTAACTCTATAGCACCTTTCTCAACCTCAGCAAGTCGCAAGCATTTCACAATCATAGACTCTCAGAGCTGGAAAACAGGCCTTTCAGCCCAACATGTCCACGATATAAAAGGTTCCTATCTAAGCTGGTCCCAATTGGCCAAATGTGGCCCATATCCCTCAAATGGAGCGGCTTTGTTGGAGAGAGCCAGTGTTAGAGTGGTCCAGCTTTGGGTCAACAGGCTTGGACAAGCGCAAGTGTGGGCTCTAAGTAAGTTTTTTTTCTGTTAGTACATAGCTGAGAATGGGTTAGTGATATATTTCTTGTGTGAGATGTGGGAACGTTGGGAGACCTCCGCTGTCCCTGATAACTGCATCATGAAGTACACCGAGTTGCAGCACCTCAGAAACTGTGTTAAGAAATTGGAGGTGTAACTGGATGACCTTTGGCTCATATGGGAGAATGAGGGGGTGATAGACAGGAACCACAGGGAGGGAGTCACGCCAAGGTTGCAGGAGGAAGGTGCCTGGGTGACTGTCAGCAGAGGGAAAGGGAATGTGCAGATAGTGTAGAATATCCCTGAGACCGTTCTGCTCAATAATAAGTATTCAGCTTTGGATGCAGTTAGGGGGTGGGGGGTTGTTGAGGAACGACCTACAAAGGGGAAGCCACAACGAAGGTCTCTGGAAGGGAGCAGTTACTCTACTGGGGGTATCCTATAGGCACCCTGGTAGCAGCAGAGATACCGAGGCGCAGACTGGGAGGCAGATTTTGGAAAGGTGCAAAAATAAAAGGGTTGTTATCATCAGTGACTTTCACTTCCCTAATACTGATTGGCACCTCATTAGTTCCAATGGTTTAGACGGGGCAGAGTTTGTTAAGTGTGTCCAGGACAGATTCCTGTCACAATATGTTGACAAGCCGACTGGGGGAATACCATACTAGATCTAGTATTAGGTAACGAACCGGGTCAGGTCACAGATCTCTCAGTGAGTGAGCATCTGGGGGACAGTGACCACCGCTCCCTGGCCTTTAGCATTATCATGGAAAAGGATGGAATCAGAGAGGACAGGAAAATTTTTAATTGGGGAAGGGCAAATTATGAAGCTATAAGGCTGGAACTTGTGGGTGTGAATTGGGATGATGTTTTTGCAGGGAAATGTACTGTGGACATGTGGTTGATGTTTAGGGATCTCTTGATGGATGTTAGGGATAAATTTGTCCCGGTGAGGAAGATAAAGAATGGTAGGGTGAAGGAACCATGGGTGACAAGTGAGGTGGAAAATCTAGTCAGGTGGAAGAAGGCAGCATACGTGAGGTTCAGGAAGCAAGGATCAGATGGGTCTATTGAGGAATATAGGGTAGCAAGAAAGGAGCTTAAGAAGGGGCTGAGGAGAGCAAGAAGGGGGCATAAGAAGGCCTTGGCGAGTAGGGTAAAGGAAAACACCAAGACATTCTTCAATTATGTGAAGAACAAAATGATGACAGGAGTGAAGGTAGGACCGATTAGAGATAAAGGTGGGAAGATGTGCCTGGAGGCTGTGGAAGTGAGCAAGGTCCTCAATGAATACTTCTCTTCGGTATTCACCAATGGGAGAGAACTTGATGGTGGTGAGGACAATATGAGTGAGGTTGATGTTCTGGAGCATGTTGATATGAAGGGAGAGGAGGTGTTGGAGTTGTTAAAATACATTAGGACAGATAACTCCCCAAGGCCTGATGGAATATTCCCCAGGCTGCTCCACGAGGTGAGAGAAGAGATTGCTGAGCCTCTGGCTAGAATCTTCAGGTCCTCGTTGTCCACGGGAATGGTACCGGAGGCTTGGAGGGGGCAAATGCTGTCCCCTTGTTCAAAAAAGGTAGTCGGGATAGTTCGGGTAATTATAGACCAGTGAACCTTACGTCTGTGGTGGGAAAGCTGTTGGAAAAGATTCTTAGAGATAGGATCTATGGGCATTTAGAGAATCATGGTCTGATCAGGGACAGTCAGCATAGCTTTGTGAAGGGCAGATTGTGTCTAACAAGCCTGATAGAGTTCTTTGAGGAGGTGAGCAGGCATATTGATGAGGGTAGTGCAGTGGATGTGATATGCATGGATTTTAGTAAGGCATTTGACAAGGTTCCACATGGTAGGCTTATTCAGAAAGACAGAAGGCATGGGATCCAGGGAAGTTTGGCCAGGTGGATTCAGAATTGGCTTGCCTTTAGGAAGCAGAGGGTCATGGTGGAGGGAGTACATTCAGATTGGAGGATTGTGACTAGTGGTGTCCCACAAGGATCAGTTCTGGGACCTCTACTTTTCATGATTTTTATTAATGACTTGGATGTGGAGGTAGAAGGGTGGGTTGGAAAGTTTGCAGACGACACAAAGGTTGGTGGTGTTGTGGATAGTGTGGAGGATTGTCAAAGATTGCAGGGAGACATTGATAGGATGCAGAAGTGGGCTGAGAAGTGGCAGATGGAGTTCAACCCGGAGAAGTGTGAGGTGGTACACTTTGGAAGGACAAACTCCAAGGCAGAGTACAAAGTAAATGGCAGGATACTTGGGAGTGTGGAGGAGCAGAGAGATCTGGGGGTACATGTCCATAGGTCCCTGAAATTGCCTCACAGGTAGATAAGGTCGTTAAGAAAGCTTTTGGGGTGTTAGCTTTCACAAGTCGAGGGATAGAGCTTAAGAGTCGTGGGGTAATGATGCAGCTCTATAAAACTCTGGTTAGGCCACACTTGGAGTACTGTGTCCAGTTCTGGTCGCCTCACTATATGAAGGATGTGGAAGCATTGGAAAGGGTACAGAGGAGATTTACCAGGATGCTGCCTGGTTTAGAGAGTATGCATTATGATCAGAGATCAAGGGAGATTGGACTTCACTCTTTGGAGAGAAGGAGGATGAGGGGAGACATGATAGAGATATTAAGAGGAATAGATAGAGTGGACAGCCAGCGCCTCTTCCCCAGGGCACCACTGCTCAATACAAGAGGACATGGGTTTAAGATAAGGGGTGGGAAGTTCTAGGGGCATACTAGAGGAAGGTTTTTTACTCAGAGAGTGGTTGGTGCATGGAATGAACTGCCTGAGTCAGTGGTGGAGGCAGATACACTAGTGAAGTTTAAGAGACTACTAGACAGGTATATGGAGGAATTTAAGGTGAGGGGTTATATGGGAGGCAGGGTTTGAGGGTTAGCTCAACATTGTGGGCCGAAGGGCCTGTACTGTGCTGTACTATTCTATGTTCTATGTTCTGGCTCTGTGGCTCAGAAGGAAAGTGAAGGGAGAAGAGAGCTACAATACTGACAGAGATTCCATAGTTAGGGGAGTGGACAGGAGATTCTGTGGATGTGAAAGAGATGCCCAGATGATATGTTGTCTGCCAAGTGCCAGGGTCAAGGATGTCTTGGACTGGGTCCACAGCATTCTAAAAGGGTGGGTGAACAGCCAGAAGTTGTGCTACATATTTGTATCAATGACATAGGCAGGAAAAGAGAGGGGGTCCTGAAGAGACAATATAGGGACTATGGCAGAAACGTGAAAAGCAAGACTTCTAGGGTAGTAATCACTGGATTGCTGTTTGTGGCACGCACCGGTAAGGTTAAGAATGAGATGATCTGGCTGAGAAACTGGTGCAGGGGGGCATAGATTCAGATTTCTGGATCACTGGGATCTCTTCTGGGGAAGATATGACCAGTACAAAAAGGATGAGTTAGATCTGAACCTGAGGGGGAGCAATGTCCTTGCAGGCAGGTTTGTTAGAGCTGTTGGGGAGGGTGTAAACTAATTTGACAGGGGATGGGAACCAGAGTGATAGGGCTGAGGATGGGGCAGTTGGTATACAAGTAAATGTAGTGTGTAGTGAGACTGTGAGGAAGGACAGGCAGGTGATTGGGAAAAATTGCTGTCAGTGGGATGAGTTGAAGTGTAACATTGGCGGCAAAGTCAAAAATGGTGATGAATGCTGGACTGAAGGTTTTATACTGAATACACGGAGTGTATGGAATAAGGCAGATGATCTTGTAGCACAGGTAGAGATTGGCAGGTATGAGGTGGGCGTCACTGAATCATAGCTGAAAGATCATAGTTGGGAGCTTAACATCCAAGGCTACACATCTGGGCCGTACCCTCCAAATATCCAGACCTGCCTCTCGGTTTTTTGCAATACCTTACTTTCCCTTTTCTATTTTCTATTTATGATTTATAATTTAAATTTTTACTGTTTACTATCAATTTGTACTCCAGGGAGCGTGAAGTGCAGAATCAAATATTGCTGTGATGATTGTATGCTATAGTATCAATTGTTTGGTGACAATAAAGTAAAGTGTATTGAAAGGACAGGCAGGTAGATGGGGTGGCTCTGTTGGTGCAGAGGAGGTTCACCAGGAAGCTGCCTGGTTTAGAGGGCATGGGCTATCATGAGAGGCTGGATAAACTTGGGTTGTTTTCTCTGGAGGTGGAGGGGAGATCTGATAGAGGTTTATAAGATTACGAGAGGCATAGATAGAGTAGATAGAGAGTATCTGTTTCCCAGGGTAGCGATGTCTAATACCTGAAGGCTTGTATTGAAGGTGAGAGAGGGGTAGTTCAAAGGGGATGAGAGGGGTAAGTTTTTCACTCAGAGTGGTGGATGCCTGGAAAGCACTGCCTGGTATGATGGTAGAGGCAAATACATTAGAGGCTTTTAAGAAATGTTTGGATAAGCACATGGATGTGAGGGAATATGGAGGAATTAGTAGTGAGTGGGTGGCTTTGATTTGCTGTTTAGTGGGCTCAGCTCAACGTTATGAGCTGAATGGCCTGATCCTGTGCTGTACTGTTCTACGTTCTATATAAACCCTTAGAACAGGGTGACATGGGATTGGAAGATGTAGAATCCTTGTGGATAGAGCTAAGCCACTCCAAGGGTAAAAAGACTCTGATGGAAGTTATATACAGATCTCTGAACGGTAGCCAGAACGTGGGCTACAAATTACAGAGGGGGGTTGAAAAGGCATGTCAAAAGGGCAATGTTACAATAGTCATGGGGGATTTCAAAATGCTGCTACATTGGGAAAATCAGGTTGCTGCTGGATCCCAAGAGAGGGAATTTGTAGACTGCCTACAAGATGGCTTTTTAGAGCAGCTCGTGGTTGAGCTCACTGCAGAAAGGCAATTCTGAATTGGGTGTTGTGTAATGAACCACATTCGATTAAGGTGAATAAACCCTAATGAGGCAGAGGTAGAATTCACCCTGCAGTCTGAGAGGGAGAAGGTAAAGCCAGATATATCAGTGTTACAGTGGAGTAAAGAGAAATACAGAGGCACGAGACGGAGCTGGCCAAAATTAATCAGAAGGGAATACTAACAAGGATGATGGCAGAGTGTTTTTGGAAGCAATCCAGAAGGCACAGGATAGGCGTATCCCAGTGATGAAGAAGTATTCATCACTGTCACACCACTGTTCAAAAAAGGATGTAGGCAAAAGGCAGGTAACTATGGGCCAGTTAGCTTAACATCTGTAGTTGGGGAAAATGCTTGAAGCTATCATTAAAGAAGAAATAGCGAGGCATCTGGAAAAAAATTGACCCATCAGGCAGACGCAATGTGGATTCAGCAAAGGCAGGTCCTGCTTGACAAACTTACTGGAGTTCTCTGAGGATATAACAAGCACAGTGGATATAACAAACGTGGATAGAGGGTAACAGATGGACGTTATTTACTTGGATTTCCAGAAGGCGTTCGATAAGGTGCCACATAAAAGACTCATCCATAAGATAAGGATGCATAGAGTTGGGCTGATCTATTAGCATGGATGGAGGATTGGTTAACTAATAGAAAGCAGAGAGTTGGGATATATGGGTGTTACTCCGGTTGACAATCAGTGGTGAGCGATGTGCCGCAGGGGTTGATGCTGGGCCTCTAACTGTTCATGATATATAACGATCTGGAAAAGGGGACCGAGTGTAGTGTATCTACGTTTGATGATGATCCTAAACTGAGTGGAAAAGCAAATTGTGCAGAAGAGTCTGCAGAGAGATGTAGATAGGTTAAGTGAGTGGGCAAGGGTCTGGCAGATGAAGTACAATTGGTAAATGCGAGGTCATCCACTTTAGAAGGAAAATTGAAAGCAGATTATTATTTAAATGTTAGAAAACTGCAGCACGCTGCTGTGCAGAGGGACTTGGGAGTGCTTGTGCATGAATCACAAATGTTGGCTTGCAGGTGCAGCAGGCTATCAGGAAGGCAAATGAAATGTTGGCTTTCATTGCTAGAGGGATTGAATTCAAGAGCAGAGGGGTTATGCTGCAACTGTACAGGGTACTGGTGAGGCCACACATGGAGTACTGTGTGCAGTTCTGGTCTCCTTACTTGAGGAGGGATATACTGGCTTTGGAGGCAGTGCAGAGGAGGTTCACCAGGTTGATTCCAGAGATGAGGGGGTGTGGTTAGCATATGAGGAGAGATTGAGTTGCTTGGGACTGTACTCACTGGAATTCAGAAGAATGAGAGGAGATCTTATAGAAACATAAAATTATGAACGGGATAGAGAAGATAGAGGCAGGAGAGCTGTTTCTAGGGGACAGGGGACGGTTCTAGTCTCAGGACTGGGGAGAGTAGATTTAGGACAGAGATGAGGAGGAACTGCTTTTCCCAGAGAGTGGTGAATCTGTGGAATTCTCTGCCCAATGAAGCAGTGGAGGCTACCTCAGTAAATATACTTAAGACAAAGTTGGATAGATTTTTGCATAGTAGGGGAATTAAGGGTTATGGGGAAAAGGAAGGTAGGTGGAGATAAGTCCATGGCCAGATCAGCCATGATCTTATTGAATGATGGAGCAGGCTCGATGGGTCAGATGGCCGACTCCTGCTCCTATTTCTTATGATCTTATGTTAAAGGCAGGATGCTGCAACCACAGCTGACAAGGAAAGTTAATGACGATATAAGAGCAAAATTGGTGAGGTTAGAGGATTGAGAAGCCTTTAAAAACCACAGAAAGCTAGTCAATAATATAAAAGAGGATACCAAAAGGTTTTTCAGATAAATAAAGAGTAAAAGCGAGGCAAGACTGGATATCGGACTGCTGGAAAATGACACTGGAGTGGTAGTCATGGGGGACAAAGAAATAGTGGACAAACTGTATAGTATTTTGTGTCAGTCTTTGCTATAGAAGATGCTAGCAGTTTGCCGGAAATTCGAGAGTATCAAGGGGCAGGAATGAGTGTTGCTGCTATTACTAAGGAGAAGGTGCTTGGGAAGATGAAAGGTGAAAGTATCATCTGGACCAGATGGACTGCACACTAGAGTTCTGAAAGATGTGGCTGAAGAGATCATGGAGGCATTAGTAATGACCTTTCAAGAATCACTAGATTCTGGAATGGTCCTGGAGGACTGGAAAATTGCAAATGTCACTCCACTCTTTAAGAAGGGATGGAGGCAGAAGAAAGGAAGTTATAGACCAGTTAGTCTGACCTCAGTGGCTGGGCAGATGTTGGAGTTGACTGGTAACAATGAGGTGTCAGTGCGCTTGGAGGCACAGGATAAAGTAGACAAAATTCAGCATGGTTTCCATAAAGAGAAATGTTGCCTAAAAAACTCTGTTGGAATTCTTTGAGGAAATAACAAGCAGGTTAGACAGTCTGTGGATGATGTTTACTTTGATTTTCAGAAGGCTTTTGACAAGGTGCCTCACGTGAGGCTGCTTAACAAGATAAGAGCCATAGTGTTACAGGAAAGGTACTAACATTAGATGATTGGCAGTAGGCAAAGAGTGGGAATGAAGCCTCTGCTGTTTGGCTGCCAGTGTTCCACAGAAGCGGGTGTTGGGACCACTTCTTTTCACATTATATGTCAATGATTTGGATGATGGGAATTGATTGCTTTGTTGATGATACAAAGATAGGTTGAGGGGCAAGTGGTGTTGAGGAAACAGGGAGTCTGCAGAAGGACTTAGACGGATTGGGTGAGTGGGCAAAGAAGTGGCAGATGGAACACAGTTTCAGAAAGTGTATTGTCATGCACTTTTGTGGAAGAAATGAAGGTGTAGACTATTTTCTAAATGGGGAGAAAATTCAAAAATCAGAGGTGCAAAGAGACTTGGGACTCCTCATGCAGGGTTCCCCTAAAGGTTAACTTGCAGGTTGAGTTGGTGGTAAGAAAGGCAAATGCAGTTCCGAGGGGTCTAGAATACAAAAGCAAAGATATAAGGCTGAGGCTTTACAAGGCATTGGTCTGACCGTACTTGGAGTACTGTGAACAGTTTTGTGTCCCTAATCGAAGAAAAGATGTGCTGGCATTGGAGGAAGTCCAGAGGAGATTCATGAGAATTTCGGGAATGAAAGAGTTAACATGGGAGGATTGTTTGATGTCTGTGGGCCTCTTCTTATTGGTGTTTAGAAGAATGGGGGGGGGAACTCATCGAAACCTATTGAATATTCAAAGATTTGGATAGAGCGGATGTGGGGAGGAAATTTCATAGAGTGGATGTAGGGAGGATATTTCGTATAGTGAGTGAATCTTGGACCAGAGGGCACAGCCTCAGACTGGAGGGACGTCCATTTGGAATGAAGATGAGGAGGAATTTCTTTAGCCAGAGAGTGGTGAATCTGTGGAATGTGTTGCCACAGCTGGCTGTAGAGGCCATATCATTGAGTATATTTAAAGTAGAGATTGATAGGTTTTTGATTAATCAGGGCATCAAAAGTTACAGGGAGAAAAAGAAGAATGGTGTTGAAAGGGATAATAAATTAGCCATGATGGAACGATGGAGTAGACCTGATGGGCCAAATGGCCTAATCCTTCGTCTACGTCTTATGTTCTAAAACATTCCTCAGTATGCACATATCCCCAAAGTATCCCTGCACATGAAGTTATGCAAATCTTGCAATCCATTCCTCTCCATGTTTTTATCCACATCTTTTAAATGTTGTCCTGCACTCCCACCCACCACTTCTTCCAGAAGCTTGTTCCATCTACAGACCACCCTCTGCATGAAGAAGCTACCCTCAGATTCCTAATGTATTTCTCACCCTTCAACCCATCAACGCTACAATCATCAGGTTCCCGATATTGTACCTCTTCCTATAATCTTTTATAATTATTCCTATAATTAGATAGATCCTCAGAGATGTTGACACTCAGGAACTTGAAAATGCTCACCCTGTGTACTGCTGATCCCTTGACGTGTTCTTTCAATTTCTCCTCTTGAAGTCCACAATCAATTCCCTGGTTGTACTGATGTTGAGTGCAAGATTGTTGCTGTGACACCACTGAACCAGCTGATCTATCTCTCTCCTGTACGCCCTCTCATTACCATCTGAGATTCTGTCAACAGTAGTTGTGTCATCTGCAAATTTACAGGTGGCGTTTTAGCTGTGCCTAGCCACACAGTCATGAGTATAGAGAGAGTAGAGCAGTGGGCTAAACACGCATCCCTGAGGTATGCCAGTGTTGATCATCAGTGAGGAAGAGGTGTTATTACCAATCTGCGCTGACTGTGGTCATCTGGTGTGTAAGTTAAGGATCCAGTTACACAGGCCCAGGTTTTGGAGCTTTTTGATTAGAACTGAGGGTATGATTGTGTTGAACACTGAGCAGCCTGACATAGATTTACTATTGTGTATAAAGTTTTTTTACATGGAATGTGTCTGACAACTGGATCTCACTGAGCAGCCTGACGTAGATTTACTATTGTGTATAAAGTTTTTTTACATGGAATGTGTCTGACAACTGGATCTCACTGCCAGAGGAGGTGACGGAATCAGTTAGTCAGTCCTGAACAATTAAGAACCATTCAGATATACACTGAAATAGACAAGATAATGAAGGCAAATCTTGCCCTCCAATTGAGGGAAAATAGCAATGGTGTAGAATATAGAACATAGAACAGTGTAGCGCAGTACAGGCCCTTTGGCCCACTATGTTGTGCTGACCCTTTAAACTATACAGTGCAGATTATTAACCAAATCAGTAATTATTTGAGTTGCTGTCACCTTCCAGTCAGCTTGAACCAGTCTGGCCATTCTCCTCTGACTCTCTCATTGACAAGGTGTTTTATCCCCTGAACTGACTTTTGTTTTTTTTTTGCACCACTCTCTGTAAACTCTACAGTCTGATGCAGAACTCATTGATGACAAAGGCAGAACTCATTGACTTCATTCACTTTGCCTCCAACTTCCACCCCGCCCTCAAGTTTACCTGGTCCGTTTCCGACACCTCCCTCCCCTTTCCCAATCTCTGCCTCTATCTCTGGAGACATCTTATCTACTGATGTCTATTACAAACCCACGGACTCTCACAGCTACCTGGACTATAATTCCTCCCACCCTGTTACTTGTAAAAGCGCAATCCTCTTCTCTCAATTCCTCCATCTCCACCACATCTGCTCTCAGGATGAGGTTTTTCATCCCAGAACGAATGAGATGCCATCCTTCTTCAAAGAAAGGGGCTTCCCTTATTCCACCATCAATGCTGCCCTCAACTGTATCTCTTCCATTTCACACATGTCTGCTCTCACCCCATCCTCCCGCCACCCTACCCAGAGATAGGGTTCCTCTTGTCCTCACCTATCACCCCACCAGCACATAATTCTCTGCAACTTCCGCCATCTTCAATGGTATCCCACTACCAAGCACATCTTTCCCTCCTCCCACTTCCTGCTTTCGCTCCCAACATGACTCCCTTGTCCAACTCCTGGCACTCACCCTTGCAAGCAGAACAAATGCTATACTTGCCCCTACACCTCCTCACTCATTACCATTCAGGGCCCCAAATAGTCCTTTCAGGTGAGGTGATACTTCACCTGTGAGTCTATTCGGGTCATATACTGTGTCCAGTGCACACAGTGTGTCCTCCTGTCTATCAGTGAGACCTGACCTAGATTGGGAAACCGTTTCACCGAGCGCCTATGCTCTGTCTGCCACAAAAAGAGGGATCTCTCAGTGGCCACCCATTTCAGTTTCTCATTCCCATTCCAACATGTCGATCCATGGCCTCCTCCACAGTGGTGATGAGGCCGCACTCAGGTTGGAGGAACAACACCTGATATGCCGTCTGGGCAACCTCCAACCTGGTGGCATGAACTTTAATTTCTCGAACTTCTGGTAATGACCCCCCACTTCTTCTTCACCATTCCCCACCCCCTTTTCCCTCTCTCACCTTATCTCCTTGCCTGCCCACTGCCTCCCTCTGGGGCTCCTCCCCCCTTTTCTTTCTTCCATGGCCTTCTGTTCTCTCAAATCAGTCTTCCCCTTCTCCAGCCCTGTATCTCTTTCAACAATCAACTTCCCAGCTCTTTACTTCACCCCTCGCCCTCCTGGTTTTCTCCTATCACCTTGTGTTTCTCCCTCCCCTCTCTCCCTCTACTCCTCACCTTTTTTTCACAAGTCCTGCTGAAGAGTCTCGGCCCAAAACGTCGACTGTACTATTTTCCATAGCTGCTGCCCGGTCTGCTGAGTTCCTCCACCATTTTGTGTCTGTTGCTCGGATTTCCAGCATCGGCAGGTTTTCGCTTGTTTGGGATTGGAACTCTACAGACCGTTGTGTGTGAAAACTCCAAGAGATTTCCTCAGGTATTCCATAAGACCAAAAGACATAGGAGTAGAATTAGGGCATTTGGCCCTTCAAGTCAGCCATTCAATCATGGCTGATCCTTTTTTTCCCCTCCTTAACCCCAGTCACTGGCCTTCTTCCCGTAACCTTTGATGCTGTGTCCAATCAAGAACTTATCAATCTCTGCCTTAAATAAGCCCAATGACCTGGCCTCCACAGTTTCCTGTAGTAATAAATCCCACAAATTCACCACCCTCTGGCTAAAGAAATTTTCTCTGCGTCTCTATTTTAAATGCACACCCCTCTATCCTGAGGCCATGTCCTCTTGTCCTAGACTTCCTCACCATGGGAATCATCCTTTCCACATCTACTCTGTCTAGGACTTTCAACATTAAAAAAGTTTCAATGAGATTCCCACCTCATCCTTCAAAATTCCAGTGAGTACAGACCCAGAGCCATCAAACCTTCCTCATACGATATCCTTTCATTCCCAGAATCATCCTTGTGAATCTCCGCTGGACCCTCTCCAATGCCAGCACATCTTTTCTTAGATGAGAAGCCCAGAACAGTTCACAATACTCAAGGTGAAGCCTCACCAGTGCCTTATAAAGCCCCAGCATCACATCCCTGCTCTTGTATTCGAAACTTCTTGAAATGAATGCTAACATTGCATTTGCCTTCCTCACCACCAGCTTTACATGCAAGTTAACCTTTAGGGTATCCTGTACAAGTACTGCCAAGTCCCTTTGCATCTCATATTTTTGGATTTTCTCCCTATTTAGAAAATAGTCTGCACATTTATTTCTTCTACCAAAGTGCATGACCATGCCATTTCCAACATTATATTTTATTTGCCACTTTCTAGCCCATTCTCCTAATCTGACCAAGTCCTTCTGTAGCCTACCTCTTTCCTCAACACTACCTGCCCCTCCACCAATCTTCCTATCAATCATCTGCAAACTTGGCAAGACTGAGTGTAGTGTAACTAAATTTGATGATGATACAAAGTTGAGTGGAAAACCAAATCATACAGAAGGTATGGAGAGTCTGCAGAGAGATATAAATAGGTTAAGTGAGTGGGCAGGGGTGTGGCAGATGCAGTACAATGTTGCTAGCCAATGACAGCCGATGTTAGGTTGTCTTTAAAGACAGCCCTCGAAAGGCCGAAGGTCCCAATGGAGTATCCGGTAAGAATATAGAACATAGAACATAGAATAGTACAGCACAGTACAGGCCCTTTGGCCCACAATGTTGTGCTGACCCTCAAACCCTGCCTCCCATATAAGCCCCCACCTTAAATTCCTCCATTTACCTGTCTAGTAGTCTCTTAAACTTCACTAGTGTATCTACCTCCACTACTGACTCAGGCAGTGCATTCCACGCACCAACCACTCTCTGAGTAAAAAACCTTCCTCTAATATCCCCCTTGAACTTCCCACCCCTTACCTTAAAGCCATATCCTCTTGTATTGAGCAGTCATGCTCTGGGGAAGAGGTGCTGGCTATCCACTCTATCTATTCCTCTTATTATCTTGTACACCTCTATCATGTCTCCTCTCATCCTCCTTCTCTCCAAAGAGTAAAGCCCTAGCTCCCTTAATCTCTGATCATAATACATACTTTCTAAACCAGGCAGCATCCTGGTAAATCTCCTCTGTACCCTTTCCAATGCTTCCACATCCTTCCTATAGTGAGGCGACCAGAACTGGACACAGTACTCCAAGTGTGGCCTAACTAGAGTTTGATAGAGCTGCATCATTACATCGCGACTCTTAAACTCTATCCCTCGACTTATGAAAGATAACACCCCATAAGCTTTCTTAACTACCTTATCCACCTGTGAGGCAACTTTCAGTGATCTGTGGACATGTACCCCGAGATCCCTCTGCTCCTCCACACTACCAAGTATCCTGCCATTTACTTTGTACTCTGCCTTGGAGTTTGTCCTTCCAAAGTGTACCACCTCACACTTCTCTGGGTTGAACTCCATCTGCCACTTCTCAGCCCACTCCTGCATCCTATCAATGTCTCTCTGCAATCTTTGACAATCCTCTACACTATCTACAACACCACCAACCTTTGTGTCGTCTGCAAACTTGCCAACCCACCCTTCTACCCCCACATCCAGGTCGTTAATAAAAATCACGAAAAGTAGAGGTCCCAGAACAGATCCTTGTGGGACACCACTAGTCACAATCCTCCAATCTGAATGTACTCCCTCCACCACCACCCTCTGCCTTCTGCAGGCAAGCTAATTCTGAATCCACCTGGCCAAACTTCCCTGGATCCCATGCCTTCTGAATTTCTGAACAAGCCTACCATGTGGAACCTTGTCAAATGCCTTACTAAAATCCATATAGATCACATCCACAACACTACCCTCAGCTATATGCCTGGTCACCTCCTCAAAGAACTCTGTCAGGCTTGTTAGACACGATCTGCCCTTCACAAAGCCATGCTAACCGTCCCTGATCAGACCATGATTCTCTAAATGCCCAGAGATCCTATCTCTAAGAATCTTTTCCAACAGCTTTCCCACCACAGACGTAAGGCTCACTGGTCTATCATTACCCGGACTATCCTTACTACCTTTTTTAAATAAGGGAACAACATTCACCTCCCTCCAATCCTCCGGTACCATTCCTGTGGACAATGAGGACGTAAAGATCCTATCCAGAGGCTCAGCAAACTCTTCCCTCACCTCGTGGAGCAGCCTGGGGAAACCTGTGCCAACCAACTAGCAGGAGTATTCAAGGACATTTTCAACCTCTCACTGCTATGGGTGGAAGTTCCCACTTGCTTCAAAAAGTCAACAATTATACCAATGCCTAAGAAGAATAATGTGGTCTGTCTTAATGACTATTGCCTGGTAGCACTCACATCGACAGTGATGAAATGCTTTGAGAGGTTGGTCATGACTAGACTGAGCTCCTGCCTCAGCAAGGACCTGGACCCATTGCAATTTACCTATTACCACAATAGATCAAAGGCAGACACAATCTCAGTGGCTCTTCACATGGCCTTAGGCCACCTGGACAACACAAACACCTATATCAGGATGCTGTTCATTGACTATAGCTCAGCGTTTAATACCATCATTCCCACAATCCTGATTGAGAAGTTGCAAAACCTGGGCCTCTGTATCTCCCTCTGCAATTGGATACTCAACTTCCTAACCGGAAGACCACAGTCTGTGCGGATTAGTGGTAAAATATCCTCCTTGCTGACGATCAACACTAGCGCACCTCAGCTGTGTGTGCTTAGCCCATTGCTCTACTCTCTGTATACACATGACTGTGTGGCTAGGCATAGCGCAAATACCATCTATAAATTTGCTGAAGATACAATCATTGTTGGTAAGAATCTCAGGTGGTGAGGAGAGGGTGTACAGGAGTGAGATATGCCAACTAGTGGAGTGGTGCCACAGCAACAACCTGGCATTCAACGTCAGTAAGACGAAAGAGCTGATTGTGGACTTCAGGAAGGGCAAGACAAAGGAACACATACCAGTCCTCATAGAGGGATCAGAAGTGGAGAGAGTGAGCAGCTTCAAGTTCCTGGGTGTCAATATCTCTGAGGATCTAACCTGGTCCGAACATATCGATGTAGTTATAAAGAAGACAAGACAGCAGCTATACTTCATTAGGGGTTTGAAGGGATTTGGCATGTCAACAAATACACTCAAAAACTTCTATAGTTTTACCATGGAGAGCATTCTGACAGGCCGCATCACTGTCTGGTATGGAGGGGCTACTGCACAGGACCGAAAGAAGCTGCAGAAGGTTGTAAATCTAGTCAGCTCCATCCTGGGCACTAGCCTACAAAGTTCCCAGGACATCTTAAGGGAGCGGTGCCTCAGAAAGGCAGCGTCCATTATTAAGGACCTCCAGCACCCAGGGCATGCCCTTTCCTCACTGTTACCATCAGGCAGGAGATACAGAAGCCTGAAGGCACACACTCAGTGATTCAGGAACAGCTTCTCACTCCCTGCCATCTGATTCCTAAATGTACATTGAACCCTTGGACACAAATTCACTTTTTTAATATACAGTATTTTTGTTTTTGCATGTTTGATTTACCTGTTTATTTATTATTATTTTTTAAATTTGATCTATGTAAGGGGGTTTCGTCTCTTATGTTACTGTGTAGGCTAGTTAAAATGGCTTCTTTGTTATGTTATACTTGGGAATGCTTCTTTGTTATGTTAAATGCTGAGAAAGTCCTTCCCGCTAGCAGTTTGTTTTGTATTATCTATTGATATGTGGATGAATGAACCAATTGGGATAGTTGTTATGACTTTGGTGTATCTGGAAGATTTGTATGTGTGGGGTTTTGGGGCAGAAGGTGGGAGAGAGGGACAGAGGATGAACCAGGTGCTGTGATGTCCGCTAACGGGGTCGGACCCCGAGGAGGGCATTCAGCTAGGAGGGGAGACGGAGGTGGATTCGTGTGGAGTGTCTGGTCGACCACCGTTGTTGGTCCCAGGCAGCCGGTCAAGGTGGTCCGAGGGGTCGCAGGGTGAAGAAGAACGGTCCTGAGCTCCAACTGTTTGTGCACGAAGAGATTGAACTTTGATAAGTGTGGCGCCTTTTATTTTCCTTTTATATTTTATTCTCTATTCATTATATAGTTCCAGTAATATCTATAAACTGTATGTCAGTTATTTGTATCTGGTGTATTATCTGTTATTTGGGTGGGCTGGGGTACCTCACACAGCATCCACACAAACTACTTACCCAGTTTGGCAGGGCCGAGGGCTGTTTCCCTCGATGACAGCGGGCCGAGCGACCCTGAGGGTGGCCGGGGGGGGGGGGCTACATTTATTTATTTATTTATTTATTTTTCTTCTACATTATGTATTGCATTGAATTGCTGCTGCTAAATTAACAAATTTTACACCACATGCTGGTGATAATAAACCTGATTCTGATTAGTAAGTGTGAGGTCATCCACTTAGATTTTTATTTAAATGGAAAAAATTGCAGCATGCTGTTGTGCAGAGGGACTTGGGAGAGCTTGTGCACGAATCACAAAAGGTTGGTTAGTAGGTGCAGCAGACTGTCAAAAAGAGAAATGAAATGTTGGCCTTCATTGCTAGAGGGATTGAATTTATGAGCAGGGAGGTTATGCTGCAACTATACAGGGTACTGGTGAGGCCACACCTGGAGTACTGCGTGCAGTTCTGGTCTCCTTACTTGAGAAGGGGTATTCTGGCTTTGCAGTCGGTGCAGGGGAGGTTCACCAGGTTGATTCCAGAAATGAGGTGGTTAGACTGATTTGGCAGGGGGGATGGGAACCAGAGTGATAGCACTGAGGAAGGGGAAAACAGAAATAAATCAAAGATAGCATGCAACGGAGATGATAGGAATGAAAGGCAGGAGATGAGGCATAATCACAGCCAGTGGGATAATTTACAACAGAAAGAAACAAATGTTGGACTGAAAGTGTTATACTTGAATGCACGCAGCATAAGAAATAAAATGGACAATCTTGAAATTCAGCTACAGATTGGCAAGTTTGATGTTGTGGCCATCTCTGAAACTTGGCTGAAGGATGGCTTCCAAGGATATACGGTGTATCGGAAAGATAGGTTAGTAGGCAGAGGGGGTGGTATAGCCCTGTGTATAAGAAATAATATTAAATCATTAGAAAGAGATGACATAGGATCGGAAGGTGTAGAGTCTCTATGGGTTGAGTTAAGAAATGGCAAGGGTAAAAGGACCCTAATGGCAGTTGTATACAGGCCTCCAAACAGCAGCCAGGATGTGGATTACAAATTACAGCAGGAGATAGAAAAGGTGTGTCAGAAGGGCAATTTAATGATAATCATTGGGGATTTTAACATGAAAGTGGATTGGGAAACCAGGGCCAGTACTCAAGAGAGAGAATTTGTAGAATATCTAAGGAATGGGTTTTTAGAACAGCTTGTTGTTGAGCCCACTAGGGGATCGGCTATGTTGGATTGGGTGTTGTGCAATGATCCAGAGGTGATACGAGAGCTTAAGGTTAAGGAACACTTAGGGAACAGTGATCACAATATGATCAAGTTCACTTTGATATTTCAGAAGGAGAAACTAAATTCCAAAGTGTCAGTATTTCAGTGGAATAAAGGAAAATACAATGGCATGAGAAGGAACTGGCCAAAGTTGACTGGAAAGGGACACTAGCAGGAAGGACAGAAGAGCAGCAATGGCTGGAGTTTCTGTGAAAAATGAGGGAAGTGCAAGACAGGTCATCATCATCAGGTGCCGTGCCCAGTTTGAGCTTTGACTGCCATGGCCCACACACTCCTGTTTCGGGTCAAGTGGATCAATTCATCGGTATTCATTTCCAGTTCTCTGGCTGCTGTCTCCATCATCATTTGTCTTTGTCTTCCTCTTGCTTTCTTCCCTTCAATCTTTCCCATAATTACTGTGCATTCTAACTCCTCTTTCCTAACCACATGTCCAATGAAGTTACGTTGCCTTTTCATGATATCATACATTATTTCTCTTTTTGTCTTTGCTCTGTCCATGACATCCTCATTAGATATTCGTTTCGTCCATGATATTCTTTGCATCCTCCTCAAAAATCACATTTCTGCTGCTACAATTCGTTTCCTCATGTTACTGGATATTGTCCAACATTCTGAGCCATATAACATAACCGGACAAACATAACATTTCAGTGCTCTGAGGTGGGTTGTCATGCCTAGTTTAGTGTTGGTCAGTATACTCTTCATATTCGTAAAGGTGTCTTTTGGCATCCCTATTCTTCTTTTGTGTCCATGTCGCACCTGCCATCTGATGTCACCCAGCTTCCTAGGTAGCAAAAGTTCTGTACTTTTTGGATATCACCATACATTCTGTCTTGTTGCAATTGATAGACCCATTTTTGCACTTTCTTCAACAATTATATCAATTAAGTTTTGTAGTTCTTCCTCCGTACTTGCAATTAACACAGCGTCATCTGCATGTCTGAAATTATTGATGTTTTCACCGCCAACTTTAATTCCCAAGATGTGTCTTATTTTTTGTAATATTGTTTCACTGGACACATTAAATAAATCAGGGGAGAAAACACTCACTTGTCTAACACCTCTCTTGATTTTCGTAAACTGACTCACTTCTCCATCTATTCTTACAGTG
This sequence comes from Mobula birostris, assembly GCF_030028105.1. Classification (NCBI taxonomy): domain Eukaryota; kingdom Metazoa; phylum Chordata; class Chondrichthyes; order Myliobatiformes; family Myliobatidae; genus Mobula; species Mobula birostris. The sequence goes on from NC_092381.1 coordinate 5,204,906, forward strand.
ACAGTTTGTTCCCAGTACAGATTTCTGATTAGGTGGAGGTCTTTTGAATCTAGATCTAGAGTTTTCTGTAATATTTCAAATAACTTACTGTGCTTCACTTTATCAAATGCTTTTGTGTAGTCGATAAAACAAACACGAGGAAACAAACAAATATTTTTGCACTTGAATAGCTTGTTCTGATAGTATCCTTAACATAAATATTGTGTTTCTTGTACCTTTGTCTTTCACAAAACCACATCGTTCTTTGCCTATTTCAGCTTGTATCTTACTTTTAGCTCTTGTCCTCAAAATTCTTAGAAGTATCTTGGTGATATGACTCATTAAACTTATGGTCCTATGTAATTCACATTCTATTGCTTCAGCTTTCTTAGGAAGAGTGATAAATACTCACATGACCCACTCAGCCAACACACTTTTCATCCCTCTTCCCTCCGGGAAAAGGCTCAGGAGCTTGAAGACTCGTACGGCCAGATTTGGGAACAGCTTCTTTCCAATTGTGATAAGACAGCTGAACGGATACTGACCCAGATCTGGGACGCACCCTCCAACTGTCCGGACCTGCCTGTCGGTTTTTTGCACTACCTTACTTTGCATTTTTTATTTTCTATTCATGATTTATAATTTAAATTTTTAATATTTACTAATTTTTACTATTTTTAATATTTAATATTTGTAATCCAGGGAGTGGGAAGCACAGAATCAAATATCACTGTGATGATTGTACATTCTAGTATCAATTGTTTGGCGACAATATAGTATAAGTATAAATACTGATTTTTTTAATCTCTTCTGGCATTATTCCAGTCTCATCAATGTCATTGATTAAATCAGTAAGTTTTTCAATTCCATAATCTTCAAAGGCGATAATTTGTTCTGTTACTAATTCATCAGGACCTGCTGCCTTTCCTTTCCTCACTTTATTCGATGAGATTATGAACAGGTGGACTGAGTATATTCAGGAATTGTTTGAAGACGATCGAGGCGAAAAATCAGAAATTAAGAAAAACATTGAAGGTCCAAGTATTTTAAAATCTGAAGTTCGTAATGCAAGACAGATATATTCCAAATAAAAAGAAATTTTCAAATGGAAGAAGGACAATACCGTGGCTGACAAGTGAAGTCAGAGCCAAAGTAAAAACAAAAGAGAAGACATACAAGGAAGCCAGAGCTAGTGGGAAGATAGAGGATTGGGGAGCTTGCAGAAGGAAACTAAGAAGGTCATTAGGAAGGAAAAGATGAATTATGAAAGGAAATTGGCGACTAACATCAAAGAAAATACTAAAAGTTTTTTTAAGTATATAAAGGGCAAAGGAGAGTTGACGGTAGATATAGGACCAATAAAATTTGTTGCTGGAGAATTTGTAATGAGAGATACAGAGATGGCAGAGGAACTGAATGCGTATTTTGCATCAGTCTTCACAGTGGAAGACATTTGCAGTATACCGGACATACAAGAGTGTCAGGGAAGTGAAGTATGTGCAGTGAAAATTATGACTGAAAAGGTAACCAGGAAGAAGACCATACATGGCCTCCTCTACTGCCATGATGAGGCTAAACTCAGGTTGGAGGAGCAACACCTCATATACCGTCTAGGTAGTCTCCAGACCCTTGGTATGAACATAGAATTCTCCAACTTCCAGTAATTCCCTCCCCCTCCCTTCCTCTATCCCTATTTCACTCTACCCCCTCCCCCAGCTCCCTAATGGTTCCGCCTCCTTCTTCTACTACCCATTATTTTCAGGGCTATGATGTCAATGCTTCCCCTCCCCCACTCCTTTGTCTTTCAAATTACTGGTCTTTCAACTGAAGCTACAAGCATTCTTCAAATCCTTCCCCATCTTTCATTCTTCAGTCCTGACGAAGGGTTCCGGCCCAAAACATCGACTCATCATTTCTGATTCATGCTGCCCGACCTGCTGAGTTCATCCAGCGTACTGAAAGTGTTGCTGCAAATTAACATTCAGGGTGTTCTGTGCAAGGAGTCCCAAGTCCCTTTGCATCTCAGATTTCTGGATTTTCTCACTGTTTAGAAAATAGTCTCCACATTTATTTCTACAACCGAAGTGCATGACTATGCATTTTCCAACATTGTATTTCATTTGCCATTTTCTTGCCCATTCTCCTAACCTGTCTAAGTCCTTCTGCATCCTGTTTCCTCAACACTACCTGCCCTCCACCAATCTTCGTATCATCTCCAAATTTAGCAACAAAGCCACCTATTCCATCATCTAAGTCATTGATATACAACATAAAATGAAGTGGTTCCAACACCAACCCCTTTCTCGAGTCTATCTCGGACACTTCTCTCCCCTTTCTCGATCTCCCGGACTCCATCTCTGGAGACAGACTGTCCACTGACATCTTCTACAAGCCCACTGACTCTCATAACTACCTCGACTATACCTCTTCCCACCCTGCCACATGCAAAAATTCCATTCCCTATTCCCAGTTCCTCCGGCTCCACCACATCTGTTCCCAGGATGAGGTTTTCCGTTCCAGGACATCTCAAATGTCCTCTTTCTTTAAGGATCGTGGTTTCCCTTCTGCCGTCATCAATGATACCCTCACCCACATCTTCTCCATTTCCTGCACCGGCCCTCACCCCATCCTCCCACCACCACAACAGGGACAGAGTTCCCCTTGTCCCCACCTACCACCCCACCAGCCTCTGGATCCAGCACATTATCCTCTGCAACTTCCGCCACCTTCAACAGGACCCCACCACTAAGCACATCTTTCCCTCTCCACCCCTCTCTGCTTTCCACAGGGATTGGTCCCTCTGCGACTCCCTGATCCACACGTCCCTCCCCACGGATCTCCCACCTGACACTTATCTCTGTAAGCGCAAGTGCTACACCTGTCCCTACACCTCCTCTCTTGCCACCATTCAAGACCCCAAACAGTCCTTCCAGGTGAGGCAACACTTCACTTCTGAGTCTGTTGGGGTCACCTATTGCATCCGGTGCTCCCGGTGCGGCCTCCTCTACATCGGTGAAACCCGACGCAGATTGGGGGACCGCTTCATCGAGCACCTCCGCTCCCTCCGCCACAACAGACAGGATCTCCCAGTAGCCACCCACTTCAACTCTGCTTCCCATTCCCATTTGGATATGTCCATACATGGCCTCCTCTACTGCTATGATGAGGCTAAACTCAGGTTGGAGGAGCAACACCTCATATACCGTCTAGGTAGTCTCCAGCCCCTTGGTGTGAACATAGAATTCTCCAACTTCTGGTAATTCCCTCCCCCTCCCTTCCTCTATCCCTATGTCACTCTGCCCCCTCCCCAGCTGCCTATCACCTCCCTCATGGTTCCGCCTCCTTCTACTACCCATTGTGTTTTCCCCTATTCCTTCTTCACCTTTCCTGCCTATCACCTCCCTGCTTCCCCTCTCCCACCCCTTTATCTTTCCCCTTACTGGTTCTTCACCTGGAACCTACCAGCCTTCTCCTTCCCACCCTCCCCCCACCTTCTTTATAGGGCCTCTGCCCCTTCCCTCTACAGTCCTGACGAAGGGTTCCGGCCCGAAATGTCGACTGATCGTTTCCACGGATGCTGCCGGACCTGCTGAGTTCCTCCAGCGTATTGTGAGTGTTGCGTTGACCCCTGCGGAACACCATGAGTCACTGGCAGCCAACCAGACAAGGATCCTTTTATTCCCACTCGCTGCCTCCTACCATTCAGCCAATGCTCTACATATGCCAGTTACTTTCCTGTAATGCCATGGGCTGTTAACTTGGTAAGCAGCCTCATGTGTGACACCTTGTCAAAGGCCTTATGAAAGTCCAAATATACAACATCCACTGCATCACTTTTATCTATCCTACATGTAATTTCCTCAAATAATTCCACCAGGTTTGTCAGGCAGGATTTTCCCTTAAGGAAACCAAGCTGACTTTGTCCTATCTTGTCCTGTGTCACCAAGTACTCCATAACCTCATCCTTAACAATTGACTCCAGCATCTTCCCAACCACTGAGGTCAGGCTAACTGGTCTATAATTTCCTTTCTGCTGCCTTTCTCCTTTCTTAAAGAGTGGAGTAACATTTGCAATTTTCCAGTCCTCTGGCACCAAGTCAGAGTCCAATAATTTTTGAAAGATTATTTCTAATGCTGCCCCAATCTCTAACACTACCCCTTTCAGAACCCTAGGGTGTAATTCATCTGGTCCAGGTGTCTTGCGTACTCTTAGGTCTTTCAGCTTTTTGAGCACCTTCTCTCTGTAATAGTAACTGCACCCACTTCTCTTCCCTCACAACCTTCAACATCTGGCACACTGTTAGTGTCTTCCACGGTGAAGACTGATGCAAAATACTGATTTAGTTCATCTGCCATCTCCTTGTCCCCCGTTATTATTTCTCCTGCCTCACTTTCTCGTGGTCCTATATCCTCTCTCATCTCTCTTTTATTTTTAACATACTTGAAAAAACTTCTGCTATCCACTTTGATATTGTTTGCTAGCTTGATTTCATATTTAGTCCTTTCCTTCCTAATGATTCTTTTAGTTGTTCTCTGCAGGTTTTTAAAAGCTTCCCAATCCTCTGTCTTACCACTAATTTTTGCTTTGTTGTATGCCTTCTCTTTTGCTTTTACATTAGCTTTGACTTCCCTTGTCAGCCATAGTTGTACTATTTTTCCATTGAATATTTCTTTGTTTTTGGAATATTTCTATCATCCACCTTCATCATTTTCCCCAGAAACACACACCATTGCTCCTCTGCAGTCAAACCTGCCAGCAGCTCCTTCCAATTTACTTTGCCCAACTCCTCTCTGATACCACTGTAATTTCCTTTACTCCATTGAAACACTTTACGTCAGACTTTACTTTCTCCCTATCAAATTTCAAGTTGAGCTCAATCATTTTGTATTCACTGCCTCCTAAGGGTTCTTTCACCTCTGGTTCATTATGCAACACCCAATCCAGTATAACTGATCTCCTAGTAGGTTCAACGACAAACTGCTCTAAAAAGCCATCTCATGGGCATTCAATAAACTCACTCTCTTGAGATCTATTACCAACCTGATTTTCTCATTTGACCTGCATGTTGAAATCTCCTATTACTATCATAACATTGCCCTTTTAACAGGCCTTTTCTATTTCCCATAGTAAGCTGTGGTCCACATCCTGGCTACTGTTGGGAGACCTGTATATAACTGCCATCAGGGTCCTTTTACCCTTGCAGTTTCTTAACTCAACCCACAAAGTTTCAACATTTTCTAATCCTATGTCACATCTTTCTACTGATTTCAGCTGTGGCAGCGTGTTTGTGTCCTTGAGCAAGGCACTTAATCACACATTGCTGCAGTCTGTGCGAGGAATGGCGCCCCACACAGACTTCCAATCTGCGCCTTGTAAGGCATGAAAGTACCTGACGCAGGCCTCTCATGGTCTGAGTTGACGTTCCCCTCCCTCTACTGATTTGATGTCATTCTTTATCAACAAAGCCATGGCAACCCTTCTGCCTACCTTCTTATCCCTCTGAAACAACATGTAATCTTGGACATTCAGCTCCCAACTACAACCATCCTTCAGCCATGATTCAGTGATGGCCACAGCATCATACCTGACAATCTGTAATAGTGCAAAAAGATCATCCACTTTATTTCTTATACTCTGTACATCAAGATATAGTGCTTTGAATACTCTATTTGCTACCCTTTTTGATTCTGCATCCCTAATGTACTGATACTCACCCTGCTGGCTGCAATTTTGTCCCATCACCTGCCTGCCCTTCCTGACAATCTGACTACACGCTATCATTACTTCTTTACCATCCTTCCTTTCCTGAGTCCCGTCACTTTTGTTACCACCCCGCTGCCAAATGAGTTTAAACCCTCCCCAACAGCTCTAACAAAGCTGCCCGTGAGAATATTGGTTCCCATTGGGTTCAAGTGCAACCTGTCACTTTTGAACAGGTCATACCTCCCCCCCCCAGAAGAGATCCCAATGATCCAAGAACCTGAAGCCCTGCCCCCTGCACCAGCTTCTTAGCCATGCATTAATCTGCCAATTCATCCTGCTTCTACCCTGACAGGCATATGGCACAGGCAGCAATCCAGAAATTACTTCCCTGGTGGTCCTCCTTTTCAGCTTTCAAAGTAGCTCATTAAATTCTCTTCTCAGAACCTCTTTGCTTTTCCTGCCTATGTCATTGGTACCAATTTGTACCAAGACATCTAGCTGCTCGCCCTCCCTATCCAAAACATTGTGGACGTGATCCGAAGATGTCCCTGACCCTGGCACTTGGGAGGCAACATACCATTTGGGTGTCCGGTTCACCTCCACAGAATCTCCTGTCTGTTCCTGTATCACCATCACTCCCCTCTTCTCCTTCCTTACCTTCTGCATTAGAGACCCATGCTCAATGCCAGTAACCAGGTCTCCATGGCATTCCCCTGGGAAGTCACCCCTACAACAGCATCCAAAGTGGTATACTGATTATTGAGGGGAATGGCCACCGGGGTGCTCTGTGCTAACTGTCTATTAATGTTCTACTTCTCCTGACAGTCACCCAGCTACTCGCCTCCTGCAACTTCGGGGTGACTACTTCCCTGTAACTGTGATCGATTATCTCCTCACTCGCCCGTACAAGCCGAAGGTCAACCAGCTGCTCTCGAGATCCCTAACACGGTCTTCAAGGAGCTGCTGCCGGATGCACCTCACACAGATGTTGTTCCCTGGGAGACTCTGGGTCTCCCAGGACTCCAACATCCAGCATGAAGAACACACAACAGCCATTTACTACACTCAGTACAGCAAGAGAGAGAAAAAGGAACTTTAACAGAAGCTTACTCAGAGCCAATGCCTTTTTCGAGCTGAAGCCTCCTTTGACCCAAAGCCTGACACTCCTACTCTCACCACAGGCCTACGCCCAACAATGGCCAACCCGCCTGTCCCTTTTGTACTTTCAGACAGGTGTCTTGAACTTGAGAGAAACCTCGTCGCTGTGGCCTGCTCCTGCCACTAATTGGGCTGTTGGAATGAGCTGGAAAACCCAAACCACCCTGTCAGGTACCACAATCATTCCATGGTTAAAGTTACTTTGATTTCCATTCTGTTGTTTGGTCTCAACAACAACTGAACCTCTTGACCATGTCTGCATGCTTTTATGTGTAAGGGGTTTCTTCTTTTATGTTACTGCATAGGCTAATTAAAATGACTTCTTTGTTATGTTGTAATTGTAATGTCTTCTTTGTTATGTTAACTGCTGAGAAAATCCTCCCGCTAGCAGTTTGTTTGGATTATGTTACTGATAAGAGGATGAACGAACCAATTGGGATAGATGTTATTCTTTCTGTGTGACTGTAAGTTATCATGATGCACGGGTTTTGGGGGAGAAGGCGCGAGAGAGACAGAGGATGGACAAGGTGCTGTCCGTCTGCTAGTGGGGTCGGACCCCGAGCAGGAGTCCGAGGTCCAGGGTGTGCGGCGAGTAGAGGAGACGGAGACAGACTAGTGTGGAGCGTCTGGTCGACCACCATTGTTGGTCCCAGGCAGCAGGTCGAGGTGGTCCGAGGGGATCGCAGAGTGAAGAAGAAGGGTCCTGAGCTCCAACTGTTTGTGCACGAAGAGATTGAACTTTCATAAGTATAGCGTCTTTTATTTTCCTTTTATATTTTATCTCTATTAATTATATAGTTCCAGTAATATCTATAAACTGCAAGTCATTTAATTGTATCTGGTGTATTGTCTGTTATGTGGGTGGGGTGGGGTACATCACACAGCATCCACACAAACTAATTACCCAGTTTGGTGGGGCCGAGGGCTGTTTCCCTACACGACAGCAAGCCGAGCGACCCTAAGGCTTGCCGGGGGGCTACATATGTTTTGAGTTGCTCCCAAGTGTTTGACTGATTATATGTTTGCATTAACAAGCAGGTGTACAGGTATACCTGATAAAGAGGCCACAGAATGTAACCTAAGATCAGTCTAACCCCTCCCTCCTACATAGCCCTCCATTTTTCTATCATCCACGTGCCTATCCAAGAGTCTCTTAAATGTCCCTAATGTATCTGTCTCTACCACCACCCCAGGCAGGGAGAAAGACCACTCCCCATTTAAAAAACATTACCTCTGACATCCCCCATTACTATCCTTCAGCCAACTTAAAATCATGCCTCCTCTTTTAAGTTTTTCCGCGCTGGGAAAAAGTCCCCTCTATCAATGCCTCTTATCATCTTGTACATCTTTATCAAGAAAGTTCTCGTCCTCCTTTGTCCACAACCTATGGACAGGTGTTCTTTACCTCACATTATCGATATTTATTGCTTATTTATTTATTTACCTACTTATGTTATTTCTTTTCTCTTGTGTATTTGCACAGTTCGTTGTTTTTTGCACATTGGTTGTTGCCTTTCCTGTTAGGTGTCCTGTCTTTCACTGATTCTATTGTGTTTCTTGTATTTACTGTGAATGCCCACAAGAAAATGAAGCTCAGTGTTGCATACCGTGACATATACGCACTTTGATAATAATTTACTTTGGACTTCGAACTTGCAGGGAGTTTTTACGATCTCCTCATGGCTGTGTGTGTGTGTTACCTGCGGGTTCTCTGGTTTCCTCTCACATTGCAAAGACATTTAAATCAGGGTTAGTGAGTTGTGGGCATGCTGTGTTGTCACCAGAAACATGGTGACACTTGTGGGCTGCCCCCAGCACATCCTTGGACTGTGTTGGTCATTGACACAAATAACACATTTCACTGTATGTTTTGATGTACTGGTAATAAATAAAGCTTTTTGGTGCTAATCTGGGGCTTAAACCATAAATCATAAGAGCAGAATTAGGCCATTCAGCCCATCGTCTGCTCTATTATTCCATCATGGCTGATTTGTTATCCCTCTCAACCTTATTCTCTTGCCTTCTCCCTGTAACCTTTGATGCCCTTTATAAGCCTTGAACCCACAACTAAATTCCATTCCTTGGGAACTTGCTATCTGCCTATTTGCCGCCATTTTCTATTTTCCAGTTGGGGCAACCATTCAGAAATGTTTCTTAAGCCCATTATCTCTGCTGGGGTGTAGGCCGCTGACAGCAACTGACTAGAATCTCTGAAGTGGGCCAGTCCTCTGCGGGAAAACCCTCCTCTCCCACGGATGAGGTCGCTAGACCATCGGTTGGTGTTTGTGTATTGCTGGCTTTTTACAGGAAGGTGTTGCTAGCCCCTTGCCCTACCCACATCCTTTCACATTCCGGCTCGGAGGAGTTCAAAAATTTTATTACATTGACTGTGAAACCTTTTGGGGTTGGGGTGCCCTGAGTGTTTTGGGTTTGGGCTGTCCTGAGTGTTTTGGGGATGGGGTGTCCTGAGTGTCTTGGAGATGAGATGTCCTGAGTGTTTTGGGGTTGGAGTATCCTGAATGTTTTGGGGTTGGGGTGTCCTGAGTGTTTTGGGGTTGGGGTGTCCTGAGTGTTTTGGGAGTGGGGTGTCCTGAGTATTTTGGGTTGGGGTGTCCTGAGTGTTTTGGGAGTGGGGTGTCCTGAGTATTTTGGGTTGGGGTGTCCTGAGTGTTTTGGGGGTGGGGTGTCCTGAGTGTTTTGGGTTGGGGTGTCCTGAGTGTTTTTGGGTTGGGGTGTCCTGAGTGTTTTGGGGGTGGGGTGTCCTGAGTGTTTTGGGTTGGGGTGTCCTGAGTGTTTTGGGATTGGGGTGTCCTGAGTGTTTTGGGGGTGGGGTGTCCTGACCATTTGGGTTTGGATGTCCTCAGTGTTTTGGGGTTGGGCTTTCTGAGTATTTGAATCCGATAAAGAAATAGGAAACATTTCTTTTATCTTCTCTCTCCACTGACTTGCTTAAGCTATTGAGTGTTTCATTGTGGTTGCCTTTTGATTGGCAAATGCTTCTGTACTTTGCTACTCTCTGGGGTTTCCATGACATTGGTCTAGTTCAATTTTCCAGTGTTATAATTTCCTTCCAATTTGCAGAATCACGGGATGATTATTGATCAGAAACAGACCCTTCGGCCCGACTCTCCCTGCTGATCTGTGAATGAAGCATATGCCTCTAAACCTGTATCCCTCTGGCCTTTTTATGCCATGGACTCCTGCCGTTAACCGAGGGGTCCATGTACCCCGGGCTGGGAACTTCTGTCTGCTCTAAAGCTTTCCTATCCATTTACCTCGATATATCACCAAAGACTCTCACAAATTTAGGGGACTCTCACAAAAGGAGGGGAGGGGAAGATGGCAGCGCGATGCAGTGCGCGCGGCCGCTCCGAAATGATATCGTATTTGTAAGAAGGATGCCGTGCACATTCCTGATTTGATGGAGACAGACGTGAGAAGCACAGAGGAACATCTGGAGAAACTTCTGAAATGCCTGCTTCGCTGCCGCTGCTACTGTGCGATTGAGAATCTCCGGAGATGAAGGCCCCAATTCCTCGGCTTTGCCTATTGCCTGTTGCCGGGGCCGGGGCCGAAGTGCTCGGAGATGGTGCTCGGTGTTGGAGGGCTGGTCGGAGGCTCAAAGTTTTCGGACGGACTCAAGAGTCGGCTGTGGTCGGGTGCTTCCAGGGTGCTGGATCAGCAAGTTTGCGGCGCTGGAAGCTCATGGCAGGGAGAGTTTTTCTTCCTTCTACCGTCTGCGTGAGATGATGGGACTTTTGAGAGACTTTGAGACTTTTTTACCATGCTCATGGTCTGTTCTTTATCAAATTACGGTATTGCTTTGCACTGCTGTAACTATATGTTATAATTATGTGGTCTTTGTCAGTTTTTCAGTCTTGTTTGTCTTGTGTTTCTGTGATATCATTCTGGAGGAACATTGTATCATTTCTTAATGCATGCATTACTAAATGACAATAAAAGAGGACTGCGTGTCCTCATAATCTAATCTAATCTAATTTCTACAGATGTTATGTGGAGAGCATTCTGACTGGCTGCATCACCATCTGGTACGGAGGGGCCACTGCAGAGGATCAGAAAAAGCTGCAGAAAGTTGCAAACTAAGTCAGTTCCACCACAGGCACCAGCCTCCCCAGCATCGAGGACAACTTCAACTGGTGATGCCTCGAAAAGGCAGTGTCCATCATTGAGGACCCTCCCTCGCCCAGGATGCGTCCTCTACTCATTGTTACCACCAAGGTGATGGGACAGGAGCCTGAAGACACATGCTGTATCTCAAAATAAAATAAAATAAATACATTTCCGTGACATAAATGGTGATGGAAGAACCTGACAAGTCAGGCAGCATCTGTGAGAAAGCAGACCATCATATACAGGAGCAGAATTTGGCCATTTGGCCCATCGAATCTGCTCCGCTATTCCATCGGGCTGATTTATGATCCCTCTCAATCCCAGTCTCTTGCCTTCTCCCGTAACCTTTGACACCCTGACTGACGAACCTATCAACTGCTATACCCAATGACTTGGCCTCCACAGCCATCTGCGGCAATGAATTCAACAGGTTCGTCAACCTCTGGCTAAAGAAATTTCCCCTCATCTCTGTTCTAAATGATCGCCCCCTCTATGCAGAGACTGTACCCTCTGGTTCTAGACTCCCCCACTATAGGAAAAATCCTCTCCACTCTATCTGGGCCTTTCAATAATTGATAGGTTTCAATGCGATCAGAGACCTTTCCTTGGAACTGGAATGAGTTGAGGCTGTGGTAGGGGGAGCCAACCCTGAACATTAACTGATTGCTCTTTGCAGTTCAAATTTCCACCCTTTGTTTCTTTTCTTTTGATTCTCAAACCCCTGGGAGGTGTAGGTGTTGGATTGTGGAGATCGAGCAAGGGAATACGATGAATTCTAAGTGCCAGCGCATAGGTATGCAAGTGGCTTCTGCCTGTCCTTGCATTTGCTAGAAAGATCATAAGACAGAAGAGCAGAATCAGGCTATTCAAAGTTTCAGGGGTGCATTTAATATTCGAAAAATGTATATAATATACATCCTGAAATTCCTTTTCTTCGCAACCCTCCACGAAAGAAGAATGAATGACAGGTAAGTATTAGAACCCCCAAAGCCCCCCTAACTCCCCCCTCCCACATATAAGCATCAGCAAAGTAATGACACCCCCTCCCCAACCAGCAAAAAACATCGGCACCCCCCACCGAGCACTCAAGCGTGCAGCAAAGCATCAATGAAGATACAGACTTGCAGTACCCCAAAGACTACTTGTTCACCCAGTAATTCGACAGACCACAGGCTCTCTCTCTCTTTCCCTAATAAGGGAGAAAGAGGTGTCCCTGTTTCACCCATTGAGTCTGCTCCACCATTCCATCATGGCTGATTTATTTATTTATTGAGATACAGCGCAGAACAGGCCCTTGCGGCCCCATTGAGCCATGCCTCCCAGTAACCCGGCTACTAAACCCTAGCCTAATCATAGGACAATTTACCATGAGGAATTAACCTACTAACCCATACATCTTTGGACTGTGGTCAGAAACCGGAGCACATGGGGAGAACTCCTTAGCAAGGATGTCAGAATTGAACTCTGAACTCTGACTCCCCAAGCTGTGATGGTGTTGTTCTAACTGCTACGTTACCATGGTGCCCATCTGTATCATCCCTCCCTACCCCAGTCTCCTGCCTTCTCCCCGTAACCTGTGACACCCAGAATACTCAAGACCCTATCAACCTTCACTTCAACTATACTTAATGACTTGGCCTCCACGGCCTTTTGTGGCAACGAATCCCTCAGATTGTTTCCACCCCCCAGTAGCTAAAGAAATTTCTCCTCATATGAGACACAAGACACAGGACTGGAGCAGGAACTTAGTGGAAAAGCAAGATTTGGAAATGAATTATAGATGTTAGGAATTCCCCTGATACCATGTTCCTTTTCACTTGACTGGGAGAAATTGAGAGGTTTCGCAAGGGCAGTACTCTGCCTGCTGTGTTAATTATCCACTGTCACAGGTCTGCCTGACGTGCAAATGGAGCCTGTGTTAGTATGAATCATTTTCCAGAGATGGGCGGGTGGAGGAAGAGAGGGGTGGGAGGGAGGGAGGGGGGGGAGAGAGGGAGATAGAGAGAGAGAGAGAAAGAGAGAGAGAGAGAGAGAGAGAGAACAAACCTGTGGGATGTTGAAATATTGGAAGTTAGCTTTTGATGTACTGTAGAGTGAGCCGGGAGAGAGGAAGAGAGGGTGTGGGGGAAGTGGAAAGGGAAGGAGAGGGAAAGGGAGCTGGAGATGAAGTGGAAAGAGAAAGGGGAGAAGGAGAGAAGAAAAGTGGGATGGAAGATAGGGGTTGAGAGGGGAGGCAGGGAGAGGGAGAGAGGAAGAGAATGGGGGACAGAATGCTGAGAGAGGAAGAGGAAGGGGGTGAGGGAGAGGGAGATGGGGGTGGGAGAGAGAGAAGGGTTAGGGACAGAGAGATACAGAAAGAGAGAGAGTGGCAGAGGGAGAGAGGGCAGTGAGAGTGAGAGAGGGGATGTGAGAGAGGGTGATAGGGGAAGGTAGAGAGGGAGGTTTGAAATTATCTCCCGGATACATACAGCAGTTCAGCAGAGAAACAGGCCCTTTAGCCCAATATGTCTGTGCTAAGCAATGCCCAATTAAGCTCAATCCATTCTCTCTGCATCTGATCCACATTCCTCTATATTCATGTAGCTGTCTAACAGCCTCTATATGCCACTATCATATCTATCTAGCATATCATATCTACTTATCTGTCATATCTGCCTCTACCACCACCCCGGGCAATACACTTATGATACCCACCAGCCTCTATGTCAAAAAACCTTCCCCTCATACCTCCACCAAGCTCTCCCTCCCACTTATCTTAAAGCTAAGTCCTCTGGTATTAGCCATTTCAACCCTGGGAAAGGGACACTGTCTATCAACTCTGTGCTTCTCGTAATCTTATAAACCTCTCTCAGATCTCCCCTCAGCCTCTGGTCTCCGGAGAAAACAACCCAGATTTGTCCAACTTCTGATTATAGCCCATGCCCTCTAATCCAGGCAGCCTCCTGGTTGACCTCTTCTGCACCCTCTCCAAAGCCTCGACATCCTTCCTATAATGGGTTAACCGTAACTGCACACAATACTTCTGATGTGGATGAACCGAAGTTTTATACTGCAACATAACTTGTAGAGTATGACTCTCATGCTCAGTGACCAGGCCCACGAAGGCCATTCTATTTGTTTGCAAAGCTGGTTCGAAGTTCAAGTTTATTGTCATTCAACCATTCACATGTTTACAGCTGAATGAAACATTGTCCCCTGGGGCCTAGGTGCAAAATACTGTACATGTACTCTCACACAGCACATATAGTAACCATCCAGCACAAAATACCAGGAACACAAGCCCCCGAGTGGCCGTGCCTGACATCAAGTATGAGCTGCATGTTTATATAACGTCCCTGCTACTATTATAACGTATGTATTTATTGAGGTACAGCATTTATGGCCTTCCGAGCTGTGTCACCCACTAACCTCCAATTTAATCTTAGCCTAATCACGGGACGATTTACAGTGACCTGCCAGTACTGTATGTCTTCGGACTGTGGGAGGAAACCCCCATGGGGTCACAGGGAGACGAAACGAGCAGTCATATAAACGTGTGAAGCAGCAGTGAAAACTGACCGGTGCACAATGGCCCCTGTCACCCTCACTGTTCCAAAGGCAGGACAGAAAATTGCTACTTTTATGCAGAATTGGGCATTTGGTAAATTATGTTTGAATTCCTTACTCGCAAGATTTTTTAAAATATACTCATTTATGGGATGTGGGTGTGGCCAGCTAAGTCAGCATTTATTGCTCATCCCCAGTAAGATCATTGCCATTCACAATGGAGGTATTAAAAGTCAATTGAAACTACTAACAGTATCACAGGAGAGCCCAACTTTAAATGTATGGATGGAAATTACATAGACATTTACAAAATGGAGAAGATAACAGCATCTGTTAATCATAAGTTGGAACAGTTTTATTCATACTGGAAAAATGGTTTAACTACATAACACCTCATAGGCCTGATTTTCTTCTCACAAGTCAATGAATATGTTGTAAAAAAAAGATCACTCCCTACTCTGTACATAGTTTTCATCTTTCGATTGTTCTTTCTTTCCTCTCCTTTAGGTGTATACCTCAGATAAATATTATGTGGAGATTTCGCAGCGCATCTCGTGCTCCCGGTGCGGCCTCCTGTACATCGGTGAAACCGGACACAGATTGGGGGACCGCTTCGTCGAGCACCTCCGCTCCGTCCGCCACAACAGACAGGATCTCCCGGTAGCCACCCACTTCAACTCTGCTTCCCACTCCCATTCAGATATGTCCATACATGGCCTCCTCTACTGCCATGATCAGGCCAAACTCAGGTTGGAGGAGCAACACCTCATATACCATCTAGGTAGTCTCCAGCCCCTTGGTATGAACATAGAATTCTCCAACTTCCGGTAATTCCCTCCCCCTCCCTTCCCCTATCCCTATGTCACTCTGCCCCTCCCCCAGCTGCCAATCACCTCCTTCATGGTTCCGCCTCCTTCTACTACCCATTGTGTTTTCCCCTATTCCTTCTTCACCTTTCCTGCCTGTCACTTCCCTGCTTCCCCTCCCCCACCCCTTTATCTTTCCCCTCACTGGTTTTTCACCTGGAACCTACCAGCCTTCTCCTTCCCACCCTCCCCCCACCTTCTTTATAGGGCCTCTGCCCCTTCCCTCTACAGTCCTGACGAAGGGTCCCGGCCCGAAACGTTGACCGATCTTTTCCACGAATGCTGCCCGACCTGCTGAGTTCCTCCAGCGTGTTGTGAGAGTTGTAGATGTGGGGATTTGTGACAAATATGATTATGTGAGATATATATATATACAGTATGTTTGTTTGATGATGAAATTCAATAAAAAATAAATTACACAAAAAACTACAAACAGACAACCAATGATATTCTGAAGTTAGTAAAGAAATTACCCCTTAGTTGTTGAGTGTGTTTCACATCCTTCCTTCATTCCTATTTTGTCTATCTCCGGCATGCCCTATTGTGTAAAGGGACACTTTGATTTAGGAAGATCTTTCTAGAAAAGAATCACTACAGAGGCTTCACTTGACAGGCTTGAGTAAATACGGGCACAGTCACCCCAGCATATCTGGTCCCCAGTGGTCTCAGTTCAAAGGTCTCATTTGATTACAACTGCCCCAGGCCATCCTTGCCTGGACATTGCCTTTAACCCTTACTTTACCACAACTTCCACTTATTTGTACCTGATCCCACACCAGCTGTAGGAGGAAATAGCAAGCTTAAACAATGCACTGCAGTCACAGGAAGAATAATCTCATCTCTTCATGATTCAAGAACTGAAATTGCTTAACGCCATTTCCAGTACACAAGTGGAAAGGATAATTATTACTTCAGTTCTGATGCAGCAAAAAAAAACACAATAAGGTGAAGAAGAACACAATAATAATAAAAAACTCGATACATATAAATAGATAGGATAGTTTATATACACAGATTGCACAGAGCTTATGTACATAGATTGTAGGTGGCTTGGTGGAGATATGTCTTTATCAAAGGAGGTGTAAGGCATCGCTTCCCTTCACTAGCCTACAGGTCAAACTAAAGAAATTTGCCCTGTCCCCTAAAACCCTCACAAATTTTTATAGATGCACTGTAGAAAGCATTCTTCTAGGGTGCATCACAACCTGGTATGGAAGTTGTCCTGTCCAAGACCGAAAGAAGCTGCAGAAGATCGTGAACACGGTGCAGTGCATCACATAAACCAATCTTCCGTCCGTGGACTCACTTTACACCGCACGCTGTCAGAGCAGTGCTGCCAGGATAATCAAGGACACGACCCACCCAGCCAACACACTTTTCATCTCTCTTCCCTCCGGGAGAAGGTTCAGGAGCTTGAAGACTCGTACGGCCAGATTTGGGAACAGCTTCTTTCCAACTGTGATAAGACTGCTGAACAGATCCTGACCTGGATCTGGGCCGTACCCTCCAAATATCCAGACCTGCCTCTCGGTTTTTTTGCACTACTTTACTTCCCATTTTTCTATTTTCTATTTATGATTTATAATTTAAATTTTTAATATTTACTAATTTTAACAATTTTTAATATTTAGTATTTGTAATCCAGGGAGTGTGAAGCACAGAATCAAATATCATTGTGATGATTGTATGTTCTAGTACCAATTGTTTAGCAACAATAAAGTATAAAGTATAAAGTAAGTTTAGCACTTGCTCAGCCCCCAGTCAGCGTCATGTGAATCCACGGGAGCCGGCGGTGGCTGGGAGCATGAAGGGCTGGGTTAGAAACATAAAATTCTACAGCACATTACAGCACAACGTTGTGTTGGCCATGGAACCATATGGGTGGGGGTGTTGATCAGCCTCACAGCTTGGGGAAAGTAACTGTTTTTGAGTCTGGTGGTCCTAGTGTGGATGCCATGTAGCCCCCTCCCTGAGAGGAGTGGAACTAACAGTCCATAAGCAGTCAGCAAGGAAGTACATTCAGCTCTGAAGATTCCAGCAGCCGACAGTCATGTGAGGGGAATTGGGAAGAATGGTGACAGACTTGTTGCGGAAGGAAATGAAGGTATTTGGTGAAGGGGTCCTGGTTAACTGGATCAGCGAATTTGTGGATGATTGGGTGTGTAGTGGGCATTGAGGAAGACTATCATGGCTTGCAGCAGGATCTGGAACAGCTGGAAATGGGCTGAAAAATAGCAGATGAAATTTAATGTGGGCAAGTGCAAGGAGTTGCACTTTGGGAGGATCAACCGGGGTAGTCATAAACAGTGAGCGGTAGGGCACTGAGGAGTGTGGTAGGACAAAGGCATCTGGGAATACTGGTCCATAATTCATTGAAAGTGATGCCACAGGCAGATAGGGTCATAAAGGAAGCTATTAGCACATTGGCCATCATTGGTCGAAGTACTGAGTACCGGGGATGGGACGGTATGTTGAAGTTGTATAAGATATTGGTGAGGCCTAATTTGGAGTTACTATGTACAATTACGATCACCTACCTACAGGAAAGATGCAAGTAGGGTTGAAAGAGTTCAGAGAAGATTTACAAGGATGTTACCGAGAGAGGAGGACCTGAGTTATAAGGAAAGATTGAACAGGTTAGAACTTTATTCCTTGGAACGTAGAAGATTGAGGGGAGATTTGACAGAGGTAAACAAAATTATGAGGGGTATAGACAGGGTAAACACAAGCAGGTTTTTTCCTTTGAGGTTGGGTGAGACTACAATCAGAGGTCATGGGTTAAATGTGGAAGGTAAAATGTTTATGGGGAACACTGGGGGAAACTTCTTCACTCAGTGGGAGGCGAGAGTGTAAAAAGCTGCCAATCCAGTTACTATTTCAGCATTGAAGGGAAGTTTGGATAGATACATAGATGGGAGGGGTACGGAGGCTGTAGTCCAGGTGCAGGTGGTGTAACCAGTTTGGCATGAACTAGATCGGCTGGTTTCTGTGCTGTAGTTTAACATGACTCTGTGACTTCACCTATTAAATGCTCCCAATGGCGTTCATCTCAATTGGCCACTGACAACCAAGTCCAGCTCCTGGCCTTCGTGCGGCTTAGTTACTAAGTCCGGCGGAACCGTTTCTACTGACAGGAGAAGGGGCAAAGACGGGTTACGGGCTCCACGAAACTAGTTGCGTCGGGCAGATGGGGGCTCGTCAGCCGTGGTTGGCAGCTCATCATTGAGAAAGAAAACTCTGATCCCAAACCTCCGCTGCCTTGCGGCTATACCTGAAGCACCTTCAGTAACTCCAAAAGACTGAAGTAGGGTAAATACTGAAAGGCTTTTATTCGCCGTAAAATACGACTTCCATGCTGAGTGTCTGCCCCCAGCCTGAGGGGGAAGGGCGAGGAGAAATCACCTTTATTCAGGGGTCTGTGGGAGGAGCCTCAGGGGCAGTCAGCAGAGGGGCGTGTCCAGACAGTTAACCCAGTTACAACATATATATGGTTTACCCCAATACCCACTCATGGGGAGGGCTTCGGAAGTAAACTCCGAGGGGAAAAATACGCAAGTTGAGTCCCTGAGGCAGTCCTATGTTGAGTTCAAAGCTGACTGGCAACTCCTGTGATGCTGCTGGTGCCAGACTGTACCGGTGTCTGCCGTTCCTTTGGGCTCATCAGCAGCGTGGAGAGGGGGAGCCTGCCGCACGGCAACAGCTTGCTCTCCATGTCACACTCCCCTGGGCTGTGTATCCCGTGGAGAGCCGGGACGCGACATCCATGTCGACCCTGACCAGCGGAGGCCTCAAAAGGGTTGGTGGGAAGAGAGAATATGGGGAGGGAAGGTAGGATGAAGGGGGAAATGAATAGTTATATATTTATTTGTTGAGATACAGCGCGGAATAGACCCCTCGGCTTTTCGAGACGCATCGCCCAACAATCTTCTTACTGTGCGCGCTGTTTGGGAGAGTGTGAGAAAAAGGTTTGGTTAGATCTGTAGCATCCTTTCGTTCTGTTTAAATTAAGTTTTGTTCTACTTTAAAATTTGGACGCGGCTGCTTACACGTTTGGTCGCCTTACAGGGGCCGTAAAAGATGTTTTTTTCCCCAGCCGATACCTTGTTTTGGGCGGCCGGTGTTTTCGCTTTTGCTTGCGCATTTCGCTAGAGCTGGCTATCATCGAGGCGCTTGGCGTGTTTTCGACGAGAAAGCGAGCCGATAATTCGGTAGTGGTGAAGTTGCTGGCCTAACGAGGCGAGACCAAGAGTGGCTTCCCGGTATAGTTTACTGGCGGAGAAAGCGAATCGATCAGGAAACAGAAGTCCGGAGAAAGTCCAAGCACTCGTTAGGGCATAGGCGCCATCTGGTACCATTGGGCGCAAAGTAGGAATAATAAGTTTATAAATATAAATAGTAGTTTACTTTTAAGAATTTTAATAAGTGCAATCACTTAATCTTCAGTAGTTCTTTCCCTCTAAAAGTTTAAGAATGCAGCCTCTTTCAGTCTTGCCTTCTAATCCTAGTGTATTCATGGGACAAATGACAATGACAAATTAACCTACCAACGTAACCTGTAGGACTTTGGACTGTAGAAAGAAACCGGAGCACCCGGAGGAAACCCCCGCGTCCGTGGGGAGAACGTCCAAACTCCAACCAGGCAGTGGCGGGAGTTGAACCCGTGGTGCTGGTACTGTAGAGCGTTGTGCTACCAATGACGCTACCGTGTTGCCCCATTGACTGGCTCAGGGCTTGTACCTAATGAGAGGGGAGTTTATTAAAACCCATCGAATATTGAAAGGCCAAGATAGAGTGGACGCGGAGGGAACGTTTCCTATCGTGGAGGAGTCTGGGGCCAGCGGGCGCCGCCTCCAAATACAAGGCCTTACCTTTAGAACAGAATTGAGGAGTAATTTCTTTAGCCAGTGGAATTGCGGGCAACTGACAGCGGTGGAGACTAAGTCATTGGATATATCTAAGGTGGAGGTTAATAGGCTCTTGATTAGTCAGGGTGTCAAAGGTTACCGGGAGAAGGCAGGAGAAAGAGGTTGAGAGGGGTAATAGGGGAAGTGGCAGGGCAGGATCAGACAGGGCTACTGATGGAAACTAAAGGAGGGAGGGCAAATGGAAAAGGAAGAGAATGTGACAGGTGGGGAAGCATACCCAGACATGAGATTCAAGATGAAGATTGTTTAATGTCATTTCCAGTGTAAAGGATAATGAAATAACTGTTACTCCGGATCCAAAGCAGCACTAAAAAAGGATTTAAAAACATAAATAATAAACAACACAATAAATATAAATGCATAAGATAGCTTTTAATCATAAATTGATTGTATGTCCGTAAAGGCGTACATAAGGTGACCGACAGAAAATACTTAAAGTAGTGGCGGGGTTAGTGAGTGGAGGTGTTGATCAGCCTTACTGCTTGGGGTAAGTCGCTGTTTTTGAGTCAATAGACAATAGACAATAGACAATAGGTGCAGGAGTAGGCCATTCGGCCCTTTGAGCCAGCACCGCCATTCACTGTGATCATGGCTGATATCCACTATCAGTATCCAGTTCCTGCCTTATCCCCATAACCTTTGATTCCGCTATCTTTAAGAGCTCTATCCATCTCTTTCTTGAAAGCATCCAGAGACTTGGCCTCCACGGCCTTCTGGGGCAGAGCATTCCATATATCCACCACCCTCTGGGTGAAAAAGTTTTTCCCCAACTCCGTTCTAAATGGCCTACCCTTAATTCTTAAACTGTGGCCTCTGGTTCTGGACTCACCCATCAGCGGGAGCATGCTTTCTGCCTGCAGCGTGTCCAATCCCTTAATAATCTTATATGTTTCAATAAGATTCCCTCTCAGCCTTCTAAATTCCAGGGTATACAAGCCCAGTCGCTCCGATCTTTCAACATATGATAGTCCCACCATCCCGGGAATTAACCTTGTGAACCTACGCTGCACTCCCTCAATAGCAAGAATGTCCTTCCTCAAATTTGGAGACCAAAACTGTCCTGGTGTGGCTGCAATGTAGCCTTCCCCCATCTGTGGAATGATGTGAGTATAGATGTTCATTGTCTAACTCCCTTCAACCTCCTCAGAAAGTGGAGGTGTTGGAGGGCTTTCTTGACTGTGTAGGATGTGTTCTGGGACCATGAGGGGTTGTGTGTGACGTGCACGCCCAGGAGTTTGAAACCGCTCACAGTTTCCACCGCGGTGCCGCTGATGTAAAAAGGGATGTGAGGGGCGAGAATTCTCCTGAAATCGAAAAGCATCTCCTTTGTTTTGTCATTTGCCTGGCACCAGGACCAGAGCTCTCCCACCTCCTCTCTGTGGGGCGTCTCGGGTCATCGATGAACTTGACAATGTGATTACTGGGCTGCTTGGCCCTGCAGTCATGGGTGAGCAGAGTGTACAGCAGTGGGCTCGGCACCCAGTCCCGGTGGGGGGGGGGGGAGGCACCCGTGTTGAGGATAACGGGGAAGGTGAAGCTTCCTGACTTTCTGAGGTCTGTTAGTTGGAAGTCTTGCACAGAGTAGGAAGTTTGAAATTTGTTCACC
The DNA here is from genome assembly GCF_030028105.1 of Mobula birostris. NCBI lineage: Eukaryota > Metazoa > Chordata > Chondrichthyes > Myliobatiformes > Myliobatidae > Mobula > Mobula birostris. Next base: position 5,226,821 of record NC_092381.1, read on the forward strand.
AAGGTCTGTAGGACGATGGTGTTGAATACTGAACTGAAATCCAGGAGCAGCGTTCTGTCAGGAACTTACTGCACGTTATGTTACTGGTTTAGGGCAGCATTGCAGGTGTTCCGTTTGTCTATATAGAAGGATTCTTAATTGCTGTTTCCAACAGTTTTTGGCCAGTCGGGGTTGTTAGCCCAGAGCTGAACCCCGAACTGGAGAACTGGTGGGCCGCTCTTAGTTTGACTTGACTCTAGCAGGGGTAGATTTCCGGGTCATTGAGGCACACAATCCTCCACACCCTGCAGCAAGGTCCTCTTGGAGGATTCTGACACCGGTGTCCTTGTTTACTAGGTGTGTACGTGGCAGATGATTTGGCGTTTGCCGTGAGGGGGCTCTGTCGGCGAGTGCCAAAGGGGGCAGGAATGGAGTTTGTGCTTTCACCAGCCGTTCAGAGCAGTTGGTGATGATTGGCGTCAGTGCCACCGGCTGGTGGTTCAGTTCTGAAGGCGTGGAGTTCGTTAGTACAGGGATGCTGGAGTCTGATCTGGGATCATTAGCCTGGATTAGTGAGTGAAGAGTTGAAGATGAGGAGGAGACGGTGTGTGGGAATACGAGTGATGGACAGGGACTGTGAGGGGAAAGGTAGGAAGGGTGAGGGATGGAGCAGAAGGCGGGCGAAGCTGCGCTCGGGGCGGCCGTGACCGCGCCCACACCCGTGACCGCGCCCACTTCCCAAGTCTTTAGGTGGTCGGGCTGCTGAGCTTAGACACCGGGGACGATGTCGAGCTTCGGGCGCTACAGTCATGCGGTGGTGCGCGGGATTTCGGACTCGCTTGCGGGCGGCGCTCTGCGGATGAGCCACGAGGGCAAGCCGGTGGACGCGGCGCGGGCCCGGCAGCAGCACGAACACTACGTGCGCACGCTGGGCTCCCGGCTCGGCCTCAAAGTGCTGGAGCTGCCGGCCGATGAGCAGCTGCCCGACTGCGTGTTCGTGGAGGACACGGCGGTGGTTTGCGGGGACACGGCGCTACTGAGCCGGCCCGGGGCGCTCAGCCGGCGGGGAGAGGTACGGACGCGCCCCCGGTCCCTGTCCGCGCTCCCGACGCCCTTCCCGTCCCCATCCGCGCCCCGGCCATCCGTCCTGTCATTCGCGAGGTCCTCCATTACTGCTGACCCTCCGGCCGCTCTCCATTCCTGTCCATCCTCTCTGTCCCTCACTTCCCCTGCCGTCGGTTCCTCATCCACCGGCTCCAACCCTCACTCCCCCTGCTTCCTTGTTCGTCCGCTCCGCTCCGCTCCTCACACACCCCTCACCTGTCCCTCTTCCTTGCCTCTCTCCGGTCCATCCTCTGTCCCTGTCTTCCCCTCCAGCCTCCTCTACTCTCCTGTCCATCCGCTCCGTTCCTCCTCTCCACTCTGCCCCCTTCTCCCCATTCCATACTCTCTGCCCCATCCACACTCCCCTCAGTTCCCCTAATAGCCGCCTTACGCTCCCCTCCACAGCCCGGCACCCGACCCGCCATCCACCCCTGTCCCATCGCCATACCCTATCCCTTTCTCTCGGTTATCTCCGTCGCTTTCTCTACTCAACCTTCCAGTCCTCTGGACTCCCCCTCGTCACCTCGTGTGATGTTGTTTGCAAATATTTTCTCACAGGATCTTCGAGAACATTTCCTATTTCCCTTTGACCCCTCTCCATTACCCTACCCCCTTCTAGTAAATTTACCCCTCTAGCTACCTCTCTCTATGTCAAACACAGTGAGTACGCGAAGGGTTAAGATTCCTTCAAGCAGAAGTTTCTTAAAATTATACTAGTGTTTTGCAGTATTTTTGTAATTTGGATGTACTATTTAGATTTTTGTCCTGATAGGGTGAGTTTGGTTAATAATTTCCTTTGTGATCAATGATGTTAGCGACTAACGTGGTGTTTCTAATCCCTGTTCCAACTGATGTGATTGAATCTGAATCGGGTTTATTATCACTGGTTTTGTGTATTATCACCTGAAATTTGTTTTGTGGCAGCAGTACAGGGCAATACGTTTTAAAAAGACTTAAGTTGTCCGTTGTATCCGACGTTTAGAATATTGAGGGATGATCTTATTGAAACGTATAAATTTCTAAAGGGATTGGACAGGCTAGATGCAGGAAGATTGTTCCGGATGTTGGGGAAGTCCAAAACGGGGGGTCACAGTTTGAGGATAAAGGGGAAGCCTTTTAGGACCAAGATGAGAAAAAAACTTCTTCACACAGAGAGTGGTGAATCTGTGGAATTCTCTGCCACAGCAAACAATTGAGGCCAGTTCATTGGCTATACTTAGGAGGGAGTTAGATATGGCCCTTGTGGCTAAAGGGATCAGGGGGTGTGAGGGAAGGCTGGTACAGGGTTCTGAGCTGAATGTCTACTGAATGGTGGTGCAGGCTCGAAGGGCCGAATGGCATACTCCTGCACCTATTTTCTATGTTTCTATGTGACAGGAAACCTGTGCAGAGTTTTTAAAATGGAAAAGCGTTACACTGGGGCAGTTCCATTCTCTTGACTTCCAAAGTCCAGGTCCACTGGTATGAACAAGCATCATAACTGGGGTCTTCCTTGGTTGCAGTGGGTGACCGCGACTTCCTGTGCTGTCTGCCGAGCATTGCACTACTATCTTCCTGGCCTTTGGGTCTCTCTGTAGATCTCATCTGCCTGTCTGCTGGTGCTGACTTTGCCTGCTAGGACAGGCATGTCCCCATCTCAACCAGGCATGAAGCCTGCCAGCTCTCCTCACCTGGTTTAGCCCGCCTGTTGAAGCGGTGAACCAGGATGTGGCCACTGTCATATGCAAACAGCTACTTGGAGCCACACCACAGGTGAGGATCTGAGTGGCGGCTGGGGACAGAAGGTGAGTGAGCTACCCCAGAATGGACACAACATGCCCCTTCACCAGTGGTATTACCCCTCCCTAGACACTCCATACACCCCACTCTTCTGTTCGTTATGTGCTGTGTCATATGATGAGGGCAATCACAGTCTTTCCAGGACCGTGATTGTTCTTGGCGAACTTTTCTGTAGAAGTGGTTTGCCATTGCCGCCTTCTGGGCAGTGTCTTTACAAGACGGGTGACCCCAGCCAATATCAATAATCTTCAGAGATTGTCTGCCTGGCGTCAGTGGTCACATAACCAGGACTTGTGATGTGCACCAGCTGCTCATAGGACCATCCATCAATGGCTCCCATGGCTTCAGGTGACCCTGATCAGGGGGCTGAGCAGATGCTGCACCTCGCCCAAGGGTGACCTGTAGGCTAGCAGAGGGAAGGAGCACCTTGCATCTCCTTTGGCAGAGACGTATCTCCACCCTGTCACCCAACTATTTATAAGCTATTTAGAATATGATTCAAAATGTGAAGTGTGAATCAACTGTTCAATTTACACCTCTTATTTCAGACTTTGCAGGGTAAATTTGCAATGAGGAATGATGTGAGGGAAATGTAATTTCAGTAAGAAAGTGATAGTGCTGAATTTCAAGCCTTGTGTCTTTTCTTGCTAAACTGTTCGAATCCATCTCCATTCATTTCTGTTGATGATATCAATTCTTTAGGGCTACGATAGGAAACTTTGTCACATGGTGTGAGCAGAATTATCTGCAGCTTAATGTGAAAAAGACTAAGGAGCTGGTGGTAGACCTGAGGAGAGCTAAGGTACCGGTGACCCCTGTTTCCATCCAGGGGGTCAGTGTGGACATGGTGGAGGATTACAAATACTTGGGGATACGAATTGACAATAAACTGGGCTGGACAAAGAACACTGAGGCTGTCTACAAGAAGGGACAGAGCCGTCTCTATTTCCTGAGGAGACTGAGGTCCTTTAACATCTGCCGGACGATGCTGAGGATGTTCTATGAGTCTGTGGTGGCCAGTGCTATCATGTTTGCTGTTGTGTGCTGGGGCAGCAGGCTGAGGGTAGCAGACACCAACAGAATCAACAAACTCATTCGTAAGACCAGTGATATTGTGGGGATGGAACTGGACTCTCTGACGGTGGTGTCTGAAAAGAGGATGCTGTCCAAGTTGCATGCCATCTTGATCAATGTCTCCCATCCACTACATAATGTACTGGTTGGGCACAGGAGTACGTTCAGCCAGAGACTCATTCCTCCGAGGTGCAACACAGAGCGTCATAGGAAGTCATTCCTGCCTGTGGCCATCAAACTTTACAACTGCTCCCTTGGAGGGTCAGACACCCTGAGCCAATAGGCTGGTCCTGGACTTATTTCCTGGCATAATTTACATATTACTATTTAACTATTTATGGTTTATTACTATTTAATTATTTATGGTTTTATTACTATATTATTTATGGTGCAACTGTAATGAAAACCAATTTCCCCGGGATCAATAAAAGTATGACTATGACTCCTTCCAGTTCGAGTGCCCATTCTCATGTTTTCAATTAGGGTTAATATCACTGGCATATTTTGTGAAAATTGTTGTTTTGTGGCTGTAATACTTTGCAATACATTTATAAAAATATAAGTTATTCTAAGTAATATATAAAAAAGAAAATTAAATAAGCAGTACAAGAAGAGAGGGAAAATAGTGAGGTAGTGTACACGGGTTCATCGCCTTTTCGGAAATCTGAGGGGAAGAAACTGTTCCTAAAGTCTTGAGTGTGTGTCTTCAGGCTCCTTTATCTCCTCCTTGATGTAGATGTGATCTGCCCAGTCCATCCGTGAAAAGTAGGTCACGTCCTGGGTGATGGGGGGTGGCAGTTCTTAATGGTGGACGCTGCCTTTTCGAGAATTCAAAGTATATTTATTATCAAATATGCATGCAGTATACAACCCTGAGATTCATCTTCCCACAAACTGCCACAAAAGAAAGAAACTGAAACCTGTTCAAAGAAAACATCAAACACCCAACGTACAAACAAATCACACAAACAGTAAAAAAAAGAGTTTGAAAGACAGAGAATATAAAACCTCAAAACACAGTTTAGGAATGTTCAGCTCAGTTTAGTGCTGTCTTGTTCGATGACTATGCCCCACCCCGATCAAAATTGCACAAAATAGCAATAAACAAAGGGTAATCAGAAATAAATCTTAATATGAACGATAGAGTCCAGTCCACAAACCGCATCAGTTAAACCTTACCAACACTGTGGGAGTGTTGAGCAAGAGGGAGAAGGAGAGAGAGAGACCGATCAAACACAGGCCCCCTACTCCAGGCGCAGTGAGGAAGAGCTTTCTGAAGGACGTTGCTTTTGGTCGATTTGCTTGCTGGCATCATCGCCTTCCTCCAGAAGATGTCCTGGATGCTGGGGAGGCTGGTGCCCATGATGGAGCTGGCTGAGTTCACAACTCTCTGCAGCTTTTTCTGATCCTGTGCAGTGGCCCCCACCCCTCCATACCAGATGGTGATGCTGCCAGTTTGAATGCTCTCCACAGTAATCTGTAGAAACTTGGTGACATACCAAATCTCCTCAAGCTGCTCTTTGTAATTCAATCAACATGTTGGGGCCAGGATGGATCCTGAGCGATGTTGATATCCAGGAACACAAGTCCTGAAATTTATTGTGTTGAGACAGCAATGCAGCACAATACATTTAAAAAAACAGTTATTTAAAAATATGGTTAGCCTTCCAATTTCCACCTTGTATTTCAGGTCTAACAGGGTAAATTTATATTATAAAATTGTGCAAGGAAGATGTAATTTCAGCAGGAAAGTGCAAAGTTTCAAGCCTCGTCTTTTGTTGCAAAACTGCTCCAATTTGGGTCCATGCAGTTCTCAGTTCATGTTGTTGAATATTTAGTCCAACGTTCTGGTTTGAGTACCTAGTGCCCACTCTCGTATTCTGTGTTCCAGTGTTCCAGCTTTTGAAGAAACATATATGTGAGCATTTTTTCAACTATGTCAGGTGCTTAAAATTTTCCCTCTGCCCAATATTCAAATGTTTTCAACTTAATCTGCCCAAGGAATATCTCAAGTTCAGGTTTAATTGTTGTTTAACCTTGTACATGAATAGAGCTGAACAAAGCAGTGCTCCTCCTAGGCAGGGGTTCCCAACCTTCGTTATGTCACTGGCCCCTACATGGCCACCTTTTGATGGCAAAAGAAGTACCAACAGCACACAGTGCATATCATTATGATAGCAGAATAATATAGGAAATAATATAACCCAATCACAAACAAGAGATAATCTGCAGATGCTGGAAATCCAAGCAACACACACAAAATGCTGGAGGAACTCAGCCGGTCAGGCAGCATCTAGGAAAAGAGTACAGTTGACGTTTTGGACCAAAACCCTTCGGCAGGACTCGGCCCGAAACATTGACTGTACTCTTTTCCTCGATACTGCCTGGCCTGCTGAGTTCCTCCAGCATTTTGTGTGTGTTGTAATAATATAACCCAAGATCCTGGGTTTCATGGCCTGTAGATTGATTTGCAAGAAAAAGCACGCAGCAATTCCTCTTTTAGAACGGAGATGAGGAGGAATTTCTTTAGCCAGAGAGTGGTGAATCTGCGGAATTCATTGCCACGGGCAGCTGTGGAGGCCAGGTCATTGGGTGTATTTACGGCAGAGGTTGATGGATCTTTCATTGTTCAGGGCAGAAGGATATATGGGGGGAGGCAGGAGACTGGGGCAGAGAGGAAAAGTTGGATCATCCATGATGAAATGGCAGAACAGACTCAATGGGTCAAATGGCCTAATTCTGCTTCTATAGCCTACAGTCTTACAGGCAGCAAGGGTATTTGGAGCCCAAGCTTACAGCTGACACTGCAAGGTGCTACACTACTCATAAGTCACCAGGCCCACTGATACTAAACTTTAAACCATCGTCACAGCAATGTCATACAAGCCATTGTTCATGATAAACACTTGGTGAAGCCTCCATGGGTCAATGTCGACCATGGGTGTTGCATTCTTGTTGTCTAGATGACACAACCCACGGCAGAACAATGTGGAGAGCAAGCTGTTGTCCATGTAGCAAGCTCCCCTTCTCCATGCAGCTGCTGAATCTAAAGGAACGGCAGAGACTGATACAGTTTGGCACCAGCGACATCGCAGGAGGTGCCAGTCAGCATTGGGCTCAATGTAGGACTGCCTTAGGGACTCCAGATCTGAATTTTTCCTCTGGGTTTACTCCCAAAGCCTCCCCCATGAGTGGGTATAGCCACAGGGCAGCAGAGATTTGAGATCAAAGTTTTCCTTCTTCTGGATGAGCTGCCAGCCACGGCTGACAAGCCCCATCGGCCCAGAGCGACTGGTTTTATGGCGCCAGTAACCCACCCACTAACCCTTCTCCAGTCAGTGGAAATGGTTCTGTTGGGTTTAGTAGCTAGCCCAGGAAGGCCAGGAGCTGGAATCGGTTGTCAGAGTTTATTTGAGATTTGTGCCACTGGGAGCATTTAATAGGTAATGGGAGCTTATCCCCACTACCCTCCCCACCCCACCCCCCAGCTGTGACAATCTTAAGGAGCCCTCTAAATTTCATGCGTATCAATATTCACTAGTTAGCACAGGTGCTAACCTCCCTGCCCTACTCGCTTTACACTTGTGACTTATTTTTTACTTCATTTCTCTTTTGTATTTGCACGTTTTGTATGCAGGCTGTCTTGCCTGTCCTGTTGGGTGTGACCTTTCATTGATTCTATTGTGTTTCCTGTATTTACTGTGAATGTCGACAAGAAAGTGAGTCTCAGGGTAATATAGCGTGACTATGTCCTCTGATCAATAATTTGAACTTCGAATACTAAAGCAGCACACACGACGTGCTGGAGGGACTCAGCCGGTCAGCAGCATCTGTGGAGAGGAATAAAGAGTCGATGTTTTGGGCGGACACCCTTCATCAGGGCTGGAAGGAAAGGGGGGAGAAGCCAGAATAAGAAAGTGAATACTAAGTATATTTTAGTAAATGCTGAATAATCTTCCTTTTGGATTTGTAGAATTCAGTATGTTGATTCAATCTCTATTTGCATTTTCATGCTTCCAATTTGGGGTTGAACAAGCTCTTCAACATCTTTGCAACACTCACAACACGCTGGAGCAACTCAGCAGGCCGGGCAGCATCCGTGGAAACGATCAGTCGACATTTCGGGCCGGAACCCTTCGTCAGGACTGAAGAGGGAAGGGGCAGAGGCCCTATAAAGAAGGTGGGGGGAGGGTGGGAAGGAGAAGGCTGGTAGGTTCCAGGTGAAAAACCAGTAAGGGGAAAGATAAAGGGGTGGGGGAGGGGAAGCAGGGAGGTGACAGGCAGGAAAGGTGAAGAAGGAATAGGGGAAAACACAATGGGTAGTAGAAGGAGGTGGAACCATGAGGGAGGTGATAGGCAGCTGGGGGAGGGGGCAGAGTGACATAGGGATAGGGGTAAGGGTAAGGGAGGGGGAGGAAATTACCAGAAGTTGGAGAATTCTGTGTTCATACCAAGGGGCTGGAGACTACCTAGACGGTATATGAGGTGTTGCTCCTCCAACCTGAGTTTAGCCTCATCATGGCAGTAGAGGAGGCCATGTATGGATGTATCTGAATGGGAGTGGGAAGCAGAGTTGAAGTGGATGGCTACCGGGAGATCCTGTCTGTTGTGGCAGACGGAGCGGAGGTGCTCAACAAAGCTGTCCCCCAATCTGCGTCGGGTTTCACCGACGTAGAGGAGGCCGCACCGGGAGCACCGGATGCAATAGATGACCCCAGCAGACTCACAAGTGAAGTGTTGCCTCACCTGGAAGGACTGTTTGGGGCACTGAATGGTGGCAAGAGAGGAGGTGTAGGGACAGGTGTAGCACTTACATTTACAGGGATAAGTGCCGGGTGGGAGATCCGTGGGGAGGGACGTGTGGACCCCAGGGAGTCGCGGAGGGACCGATCCCTGCAGAAAGCGGAGAGGGGTAGAGAGGGAAAGATGTGCTTAGTGGTGGGGTCCTGTTGAAGGTGGCGGAAGTTGCGGAGGATAATGTGCTGGATCTGGAGGCTGGTGTCAACATCTTTGGCAGTGATAAGATTAGGTGTTGTGTATCACAATCAGCCCATTGTTTAATGATGATAGGTCTTACAGCAGTGGGTGTGCTTTGTGTCTTCTTGTGGTTTTGTTTCACAGAATAAGATGACTTTTTGGCAAAATGACAAAAAGATTGTAACATTTGGTTCTGGATGCAATTTGCTTGTATCTAATCTCTGAAAGGAAAAATCCCAAAGAAAAAAACCAGAGCTACGGTTCTTAAGGCTGAGCTATGTTGGCGGGCTGGTGGTGTAGTGGTATCAACACTGGACTTGAGTCTGAATCCAGCCGGTTTCAGTCTGGGCACCAGAAGTATCTGTGGGGAGGAAAGGCCCGGAAATCTAGTTCTATATCTTAACATGAAAACCCTGTGGACAACTACCCTACCCATAGGGTCACCACGAGTCGACGACAACTCAACAACAAGACGACCTCCATCTCCCAAATCGCAGTAGTGAGGACGATGCACTATTTCATTAGCATGAAAGAAAAGATCCATTTATCAGGGACACTGAAAGCAGACTTAAGCACCACAGCTGGCTTTAGGCATCAGTTGAACTGTCAAGGCATGTTGGAGGGAAAAAACATTCTTTAACTCAAACATGGCTGGACTCAGATATTTTATACAGCTGGGCAAATTGTCTTAGGGTCATGAAATTGAAGATTCCCAAGAATATTAATCAGTCACGTTGATTATCAGACATGGTGTGATATTTGTTTTGTGGCCACAGTACAGCACAAAGATCAGAATCAGGCTTATCTTCACTGATACACGTCATGAAACTTGTTTAGTGGCAGCAGTACAATGCAATACATAAAATAAAGTATAAATTACAAAAAGAAATCTATATGTAGTGCAGAAGCAGTGTGCTGGTGTTCATGGGATCGTTGTCTGTGAAGGGGAAGACGAAGTCCTAAAACAGCAAGTATGTGCCTTCAAGCTCCTGTACTGCCTCCTTGAAGGTAGCAGTGAGAAGAGGGCATGTCGCGAGCAGTGGGGGTCTGTCATGGTGGAGACTGCCTTTTTTGTATCTGAGGCCTCGCCTAATGAAGATGTCCTTGATGGTGGGCAGGCTAGTGCCCATGATGGAGCTGTCTGAGTTTACAACTCTCTGCAGCTTTTTCCGATCCTGTGCAATCGTCCCTCCATACCAGACAGTTAGAATCCTCCTCACAGTCCGTCTGGAGAAATTTGCGAGTCTTTGGCGACATACCAAGTCTCCTCAATCTCCTAATGATATATAGCCACGGTCGTCCCTTCTTTATAATGATATATAGCCACGGTCGTCCCTTCTTTATAATGATATATAGCCACGGTCGTCCCTTCTTTGTAATTGCCTTAATATATTGGGCCCAGGATAGATCCTCGAAGATGTTGACGCCCAGGAACTTGGACCTCGAATAATAAGGATTACTGAGTTGGTAAATCAGGCTCTTGCTCTGGGGAAATGCTACATTTCATCACAGTAGATGTTGCAACAAGAAATGAATAGCTTTGAGGGGCAATAGCGATAGAAGCTGCTTTGTTACTTAGTAGAAAGTTGAAGAAATGATTGAGGAAAAGAAGTAAGCTGTTAAAAAAAAAATGCAATTGTGAAATCAATAGCTATGTGATTTCTTAAAATCTTTTGTTTTGCAAGATGGGGCTGTGGCAATAGCTGTACACAGGTGTTCGAATCACAGGACAAAGAGCGCTTGGAATGGTGAACCAACACTCCCTCTGGCTTGGGAAGGTGTTGCAAGGTTTACTTATTACATCTCGGGGATTTTATGAAAGTTAGAGTCATCGTTAGGTTTCAAGTTCAAATTTGACTGTCATTCAACCATGAGTGAATACAGTCAAACGAAACAATGTTCCTCTGGGGTCAAAACACAGCACCATCAGTAATAAGGTATCACTAAAATGCAGTCACAAAAAAATGATAGTGTCCAAGTCCCTGCAGCTGAACGCAATATAGCTTGTCTTCTGCTGAGTGAATATTGGGGGACAGTACCAATTCCAGCTTGGACAGCGTGCACACCGGAGTGCATGACTCTGCCTCTCTCCTGGGCAGCTGTAAACAGGCAATACTGTGGCTTCAGGCCTTGTCCCTGCTACAGATGTTGTGCAGCCCCCCCCCCCCATTGTCCGCCTCTGCCATCCCATCAATAAATCGGTGACTTGACTTGCAGTGTTCCACGTTAACAATATGCATCAGGGCCTTGAGATCACAGGGGAAGTGACTGAGATGAGTGCTCGCTGTTAGACTGCACGCTGCCTTCACGTACCGACTCCTCCGTCACGTCCCCAACGCAGGTGGCAGCACGACCCACACCAAGTCCAGCTCCTTCGGTTTCTCTGCCAACGAGCACCTCGCTGATGGAGCCAAGCCGTCGCTCTTAGTGTACAACAGGATCTTGCGATCGTAAAAAGAAAATATGTTTGCAAAAGCCAATAACGCCTTTGGTTTTGCCCTGTAGAAGCTGCTGCATTGGAGCGTGCTGCCATCTTACCGGAAGTGAGGGTTAGGTTTATTGTTAATGAAAAACCTCCTTGCAGCAGTATCACAAGCGCAGAGGATCAGCTGAGCAGAGGCTGGATAAACGTGGGTCATTTTCTCTGGAGCATTGCAGGCTCAGGGGAGATCTGGTAGAGGTTTACAACCTTATGAGAGGCATAGATAGTGGACAGAGAGTATCTGTTTCCCAGGGCTGCAATGTCTAATACCTTTTATATATAGGGATCTGTTAGTCTCATGAGACCACAGATTTGTGCCTTGGAAGGTTTCCAGGGCACAGGCCTGGGCAAGGTTGTATGGAAGACCGGCAGTTGCCCATGCTGCAAATCTCCCCTCTCCACAACACCAATGTTGTCCAAGGGAAGGGCATTAGGACCCATACAGCTTGGCATCAGTGTCATCACAGAGCAATCTGTGGTTAAGTGCCTTGCTCAAGGACACACACACTGCCTCAGCCAAGGCTCGAACTAGCGACCTTCAAATCACTAGACGAACACCTTAACCACTTGGCCACGCGCCAACGTCTAATACCAGAGGGCATGCATTGAAAGTGAAATGGGGGATGTGAGGGGTACGTTTTTTACTCAGAAAGTGGTGGGTGCCTGGAATGCACTGGCTGGTATGGTGGTAGAGGCAAATAGATTAGAGGCTTTTAAGAGATGTTGGATAGGCACATGGATGTGAGGAAGATGGAGAGAGATGGACATTGTGTAAGTAGGAGGGATTAATATTCAGATGCTTTTGATTTGCTTTTTAACTGATCTGGCACAGGATTGTGTACCACGCTCCTTTTCCTGTGCTGTACTGCTCTATGTTCTCAAACATTAATTATATACAGTCTTCACAATTAGAACAAAATAAACAACATCGGTTTTAGTGCAAGTTGATCAGAGTGGTTACAGTGTTGCTAGATTGCAGTGATTAGGCTGGTGGCTGTTACATCAGGATCAGAATCTGGGTTATTGTCACCAGCATGTGTTGTGAAATTTGTAACTTAGCAGCAGCAGTAGTTCAATGCAATACATAATATAGAAGAAAAAAATACATAAACAAATGAGTAAATCAATTATAGTATACGTATATAGAATAGATTAAAAATTGTGCAAAACTAGAAATAATATATATTTAAAAAGTGAGGTACTGTTCAGGAGTTCAATGTTCATTTATGAATCAGATGGCAGAGGGGAAGAAGCTGTTCCTGAATCACTGAGTGTGTGCCTTCAGGCTTCTGTACCTCCTACCTGATGGTAACAGTGAGAAAAGGACATGCCCTGGGTGCTGGAGGTCCTTAATAATGGATGCTGCCTTTCTGAGACACCTCTCCTTGAATATGTCTTGGGTACCTTGTAGGCTAGTGCCCAAGGTGGAACTGACTAGATTTAAAACCCTCTGCAGCTTCTCTCGGTCCTCTGCAGTAGGCCCCCCATACCGGACAGTGATGCAGCCTGTCAGAATGTTGTAACAATCTTTTAATCTACCCCTAGATCAATCTAACCCTTTCCTTCTACATAACCTTCCATTTTTCTACCATCATTTGCCTATCTAAGATGTCCCTAATGTACCATATCTGCCTCTCACACCAAAGTATGAATTTAACCTTCCAAAGTGAATAATTACAGGCTGAACTCCATCTGCCGTGTCTCAGCCCAGCTCCACATCCTGACAATGTAGCCTACAGCAACCTTCTAAATTATCCACAACTCCACCAGTCTTCGTATCATCTGCAAACTTACTAACTCACCTTTCCAATTCCTCATCCAAGTCCTTTATATAAAGAAAGATCACAAAGAGTTGGGGTCCCAGAACAGGTCCCTGTGGTAAACTTTGTTCTCTAATCTGGTGGTGTGGAACTTCAGATTTCTGTACCTCCTGCTTGATGGTAGATGTGAAAATATGGCATGGCCATTTGGTGGGGATCTTGAGGTCGTACAGCACAGAAGTGGACTCTTTCCATTTGCCCTCATTAGCACTGCTTTTTTATGTCTTGCCCATTTAATGCCTCTTCAATTTAATTTTGCCTGCTTTCATCATCTATGGTAGCATATTCCAAATATGGTTCAAAAGTTCAAAGCAAGTTCAAAGTTCAAAGTTTATACACCAAATCCAACTTTGAGATTCAGCTTCTTGCAGTCAATCACAAAGAAAGAAACACAATAGATTCACTTTTTTTAAAAAAACACATACCATAAAGACCAGCAAATCTACTGTGAGAGGGGAAAAAAGAACAAATTATTCAAACAATATATAAAAAAAAACAAAACACAGAACATGAACGGTAGAGTCCACAGCAACAGAGCCAATTCAGTGCTGAGGGGAGTGAAGCCAGCCCACAGCCAGCTTAAAGAACAGAGATCTGTTCTGGGACCCTCCTCTTTGTGATTTAAAGGATTTGAATGAGTTAGTTCAATGCTGAGGTGAGGGCTATGTAGGAAGGAAGGATTAGATTGATCTTGCAATAGGTTAAAAGATTCTAGAGATTTTATCCCTGTGTCTTTTTTGCTCATTGGCAAAATGTGCTTCAATTTGAGAAGAAGTACATTTTTTTTTCTCTCTCTTTCTAAGGGTCATTGTAATGTGCCAGGTAAGGAGTGTTTCATTGTTGCTTAACTACTTGTGTGTGGGGGGTGAGGCCTGTAAAGAATGCAAGGATGGGAGAAAAATGTACTGCCCCTTTCTTTTAAAAAAGAACACCTGCAAATTTAACTCTTAAACAGCCGTTCAATTGCGGAAGGCTTTTGCCACCGTGGAGTTGAGAAGGAAAAGGCACAGCGTCATAGAACACTCCAGTAAGAAACAGACCGTTCAGCCCATCTAATCATGCTGAAATATTACTCTGCTGGTCCCACTGATCTCACTCAGACCATAGCCCTCCATATCCCTCCCATTCATGTACCTATCCAAACTCGGAGATGTCAGGGGTAAGTTTTTTACACAGAGAGCGGTGAGTGCGTGGAATGGGCTGCTGGCAACGGCGATGGCGGTGGATACAATAGGGTCTTTGAAGAGACTCCTGTATAGGTACATGGAGCTTAGGAATATAGAGGGCTATGGGTAACCCTAGGTAATTTCTAAAGTACGTACATGTTCGGCACAGCATTGTGGGCCAAGAGGCCTGTATTGTGCTGTAGGTTTTCAATGTTTCTGTGAACCCGTCTGTACATTTCCAATCACAAACAAGAGAAGATCTGCAGACGCAAGACCTAACAGGCTGAGCAACACGCACAAAGTGCTGGAGGAACTCAGCAGGCTAGGCAGCATTTATGGGAAAGAGTACAGTCAACGTTTCGGGCTGAAACCCTTCGGCAGGACCTGAGTTCCTCCAGCATGTTGTGTGTGTTGTCCACGTTTCCACTGGCAGCTCATTACACACTCGCACCACCCTCTGAGTGAAGACATTCTCTCCCCATACCATGTTCCCTTTAAATATTTCACCATGACAAAATTTCCAGAATGATAAGATAAACAATAGATAGTGCTAAAAGACTTCTAAAGAAAATATTAGCTTTATTGGTCAAATGTACACTGAAACATCAGAACATGGAGTGAAATTCGTCGTTTGCATCAACGTTCAACGCAGTCCCTGAAGGTGGGCTGGGGCAGCCTACAGGTGTCACGGTGCTTCCAGTACCAAATAGACCCTAAGACAAGACCATAAGACAAAGGAGCGGAAGTCGGCCATTTGGCCCATCGAAGGGCCCAATGTAGCATGCCCACAACCTACTAACCCCAAGCTGTACGTCCTTGGTGATGGATTTATGTATTTTTGGGGATCTAGCATGGTAACAGGCCCTTCCAGCCCAATTACACCCATGTGACCAATTCACTTAGCAACCAGCACACCTTTGGGATGTGAGAGGAAAGCAGAGGACCCGTAGGAGAACGTACAAACTCCTTATGGATGGCAGTGAGAATTGAACCCCGGTAACTGGCACTGTAAATTGTTATGCTAACCACTATCCTACCTAGTTTACCATAACTAGGTAAACCGTTAAGTTGGGGGAACGAGTCAGACTAACACAGCACAGAGAACAGGTCCTTTGGCCCCACACCGAGCCTGTGTTTGGATCACAACCTTCTAAACCTTTTTGCCATGTAGCTATCCATATTCCTTTTCAATGCTCTGTTCTCAAGATTGTTCAAAGGCACATTTAGTATCTGAATATATATACAGTATACAACCTGAAATTCATCCTCTTCAGATTGTTTAAGGTCATTTCCAGTATGCAGGCATAAAGAAGAATGAGATCATTGTTACTCCGGACTGATACAGTACAGAAATATCAATAAGGATGACAATAATTTTTAAAAAACACAAATAAATATAAGCAGATAAGGTAGCTTATATGCATTGATTGTATGTCCATAGAGTGATACTAGACACAGGAGTGTCTGTACATAAGGTGTCTGACAGGAAATGATAAAGTAGTGCTGGTGTGGAGGGGTGGGTTAGTGGGTGGAGGTGTTGATCAGCCTCACTGCTTGGGAAAAGTAACTGTTTTTGAATCTGGTGGTCCTGATTTGGGTGCTACGAAGCCTTCTCTCTGATGGGAGTGGGACGAACAGTCCATGAGCAGGGTGGGTGGGATCCTTTATGATGTTACTGGCCCTTTTCTGGTACCTTTCTGTTTAGATTGTATGTCCTTGATGCTGGGTGGGCCGGAGCCAGTGAAATGTTAGGCAGATGTGACTACCCGCTGTATAGTCTTCCTCTCCATCTCAGTGAAGCTTCCGTACAACATACTGTACCTGGCTCAGTCATTTTCTCTGCTACATGTACCCACCCCACTCTGCATAAAGTTGTCTCTCAGTTCACTTCTAAATCTCTTTCCCCCTCTCACCATAAACCCATGTCCTGTAGTTCTTCCTTCCCCAGCTCTACAGTGAAGGAGGCTAACTCGTTTGGAGAATCCAATGCACAGGATTGCTAGAGGCTATAGACTGCCAGCCTCCTCACGGGCACAGGATTGCTAGAGGCTGTAGACTGCCAGCTTCTTCATGGACACTGCTCTCCCCACCATTAAGAGCATCTTGTACACCTCAGTCATCACCTCTCAGCCTCGTTTGCTCTACAGAGAAATGGTAAATCTCCTCCACACACTCCCTTAAGCTTCCACATCCTTCCTAGCAGGTGATGTGTAGAGGGAGGGTCTGAGGAGGAAAGGTGGAATGGAATGGTTATTGCATTACATTGAATGGATTTTAAGATGTGACTCTATGTGAATATTGAAGAGTTACTCAAGAAGAGGAAATAACTGATATTAAAAAAAAATCCATTGTGAAATCCAAAGAATTGGCTTTTTTTCCAGTAAAAGTAGATGTATCAATAACTCAAACAACAGGAATTCTGCAGATGCTG
The DNA here is from genome assembly GCF_030028105.1 of Mobula birostris. Lineage (NCBI taxonomy): Eukaryota > Metazoa > Chordata > Chondrichthyes > Myliobatiformes > Myliobatidae > Mobula > Mobula birostris. The sequence goes on from NC_092381.1 coordinate 5,243,633, forward strand.
GAAATTCAAGCAACACACATAAAAGTTGCTGCGTTCACCAGCAACTTTTATGTGTGTTGCTTGTGTCAATAACTGCCATTGTGCAGGTTCCCAGAACAGGACTGGGAAGGAAGTGGAGAGTTAAACCTTGTGTCTGACTCAGAAGGATGAAAGGTTTAACATTGTTAGAGTAGTAGAACACTACAGCACAGAAAACAGGAGCTGCAGCCTATTTCGTCCATGAAGAATAATTAATCTGCTAAATCCCATCGACCTGCACCTGAACATAGCCCTCCATACCCTTTCCATTCATGTACATATCCAAACTTCTCTTAAACTTCAAAATCAATCTCCGCATGAACCACTTGTGCTGGCAGCTTGTCCCACACTCTCATGGTCCTCTTGAGTGAAGAAGTTTACCCTCATGTTCCTCTAAACTTTTCACCTTTCACCCTTAACCCATGACCTCTGGTTCTAGTCTCACCTGACCTCACTGGTAATAGTCTGCTTGCTTTTACCCTGTTTATACCGCTCTTAATTTTGATTACCACTATCCGTCTCCTCTCATTCTCCGGCACTCCAGGGAGTAAAGTCCTGACCTGTTCAACCTTTCCCTATGACTCAGGCCCTCAAGTCCTGACAACATCCTTGTCAATTTTCTGTGTACTCTTTCAATCTTATTAATACCTTTCCTGTAGATTGGTGAACAGATTGATTCAGTATTAGGTTTCACCATGATGCATGCTCTCCCCATGACCACATGGGGCTCCTTTGGGTGCCCTGGTTTCCTCCCACATTCCGAAGTCGTAAGGGTCAGGGTTAGTAAGTTGTGGGCAAGCTATGTTGATCCCAGAAACGTGGCAACACTGGCAGGCTATCCCAGCACAATCCTCAGACTCTGGACGTTGATGAAAATGACACATTTCACTGTATATTTTGATGTACGCCTGACAAACAATGCTACTCTTTAGATATCTTTATGCAAAACTGTGCATCAAATCAAAAAATTTGGGCCTCAAATTTTCCTTCTGACATGTCAGCCCATGGCCTCCTCTTAGAAACATAGAAACATAGAAAATAGGTGCAGGAGTAGGTCATTCGGCCCTTCGAGCCTGCACCGCCATTTATTATGATCATGGCTGATCATCCAACTCAGAACCCCACCCCAGCCTTCCCTCCATACCCCCTGACCCCCGTAGCCACAAGGGCCATATCTAACTCCCTCTTAAATATAGCCAATGAACTGGCCTCAACTGTTTCCTGTGGCAGAGAATTCCACAGATTCACCACTCTCTGTGTGAAGAAGTTTTTCCTAATCTCGGTCCTAAAAAGCTTCCCCTCTATCCTCAAACTGTGGCCCCTCGTTCTGGACTTCCCCAACATCGGGAACAATCTTCCTGCATCTAGCCTGTCCAATCCCTTTAGGATCTTATACGTTTCAATCAGATCCCCCCTCAATCTTCTAAATTCCAACGAGTACAAGCCCAGTTCATCCAGTCTTTCTTCATATGAAAGTCCTACCATCCCAGGAATCAATCTGGTGAACCTTCTTTGTACTCCCTCTATGGCAAGGATGTCTTTCCTCAGATTAGGGGACCAAAACTGCACACAATACTCCAGGTGTGGTCTCACCAAGGCCTTGTACAACTGCAGTAGTACCTCCCTGCTCCTGTACTCGAATCCTCTCGCTATAAATGCCAGCATACCATTTGCCTTTTTCACCGCCTGCTGTACCTGCATGCCCACTTTCAATGACTGGTGTATAATGACACCCAGGTCTCGTTGCACCTCCCCTTTTCCTAATCGGCCACCATTCAGATAATAATCTGTTTTCCTATTTTTGCCACCAAAGTGGACAACTTCACATTTATCCACATTAAATTGCATCTGCCATGAATTTGCCCACTCACCCAACCTATCCAAGTCACCCTGCATCTTCTTAGCATCCTCCTCACAGCTGACACTGCCTCCCAGCTTCGTGTCATCCGCAAACTTGGAGATGCTGCATTTAATTCCCTCATCCAAGTCATTAATATATATTGTAAACAACTGGGGTCCCAGCACTGAGCCTTGCGGTACCCCACTAGTCACCGCCTGCCATTCTGAAAAGGTCCCGTTTATTCCCACTCTTTGCTTCCTGTCTGCTAACCAATTCTCCACCCACACCAATACCTTACCCCCAATACCGTGTGCTTTAAGTTTGCACACTAATCTCCTGTGTGGGACCTTGTCAAAAGCCTTTTGAAAATCCAAATATACCACATCCACTGGTTCTCCCCTATCCACTCTACTAGTTACATCCTCAAAAAATTCTATGAGATTCGTCAGACATGATTTTCCTTTCACAAATCCATGCTGACTTTGTCCGATCATTTCACCGCTTTCCAAATGTGCTGTTATCACATCCTTGATAACTGACTCCAGCAGTTTCCCCACCACCGACGTTAGGCTAACCGGTCTATAATTCCCCGGTTTCTCTCTCCCTCCTTTTTTAAAAAGTGGAGTTACATTAGCCACCCTCCAATCCTCAGGAACTAGTCCAGAATCTAACGAGTTTTGAAAAATTATCTCTAATGCATCCACTATTTCTTGGGCTACTTCCTTAAGCACTCTAGGATGCAGACCATCTGGCCCTGGGGATTTATCTGCCTTCAATCCCTTCAATTTGCCTAACACCACTTCCCTACTAACATGTATTTCGCTCAGTTCCTCCATCTCACTGGACCCTCTGTCCCCTACTATTTCTGGAAGATTATTTATGTCCTCCTTAGTGAAGACAGAACCAAAGTAATTATTCAATTGGTCTGCCATGTCCTTGCTCCCCATAATCAATTCACCTGTTTCTGTCTGCAGGGGACCTACATTTGTCTTTACAGTCTTTTCCTTTTTACATATCTATAAAAGCTTTTATAGTCCATTTTTATGTTCCCTGCCAGTTTTCTCTCATAATCTTTTTTCCCCTTCCTAATTAAGCCCTTTGTCCTCCTCTGCTGAACTCTGAATTTCTCCCAGTCCTCAGGTGAGCCACTTTCTCTGGCTAATTTGTATGCTTCTTCTTTGGAATTGATACTCTTGTACCATGATGAGGCCACTCTCAGAGTGCAGAAACAACACAACTGGTAGCCTCCAACCTGAGGGCATGAATGTTGATTTCTTCCAGTTTTAAAAAAAATTCCCTTCCCCTCCCCTCTTCTTGTATCCCCCACTCTGGCCTCCTGCCTCTTCTCTCCTGCTTATCACTTCCCCCTGGGTTCCTTTCTCTTTCTCCAGTGGTGCAGTCTTCTCTCCTATCAGATTCCTTCTTCTCCAGCCCTTTACCTTTCCTCTCCACCTGATTTCACCTCTCACCTAGCTATCCTCATTCCCCTGCTCCCACTTTTTTTATTCTGGCATCTTCCCCCTTCCTTTCCAGTCCTGAAAAAAGGCTCTCAACTCAAAATGTCGACAGTTTATATATATCTCCATAGACGCTGCTTGACCTGGTGAGTTCCTGCAGTGCTTTGCGTGTGTTGATGTGGATGTCCGGCATCTGCAGAATCTCTCATGTTTATCAAATTCTTCGTTAACTTCTTTTGATTTGTGTGTTTTTCCAGCTGTTAATGTTATCAGCCCATCCACAATAAGGCATTGGTGAGACCGCGTCTGGAGTGCTGTGTGCAGTTTTGAGCCCCGTATCTAAGAAGGGGTGTGTTGGCATTGAGGGTCCAGAGGAGATTCATGAGAATGATCCTGGCACTGAAAGGGTTAATGTATATGAGGAACATTTATTGAGATACAGCGAGGAATAGGCCTTTCAAGCATACTGCCCAGTAATGTCTCGATTTAACCCTAACCTAATCATGGGGCAATTTACAATGATCAATTAGCCTACCAACCGGTATCAGACCATAAGACATAGGAGCAGAATGAGGCCATCTGGCCCATCGAGTCTGTTCTGCCATTCAATCATGGCTGATCCTCTTTATCTCCTCCTCAACCCCAGTTTCCAGCCTTCTCCCTTTGATGCCATGTCCAATTAAGGTATGTCTTTGAACTGTGGGGGGGGGGGGGGGACTCGAGGACCAGGAGGAAACCCACATGGTTTTGAGGAGACCGTACAAACTCTGTACTGGCAGCAAAGGGAATTGAATCCATGTTGCTTGTACTGAGAGGTGTTGTGCTAGCCACTACACTACCATTTCTTGATGGCTCTGGGCCTGTACTCACTGGAGTTCAGAAGAATGAGGGGATTTTATTGAAACCTGTTTGAATGTCCTAGATAAAGTGGATGTGGAGAGAATGTTTCCTATAGCAGGGAAGTCAAGGACCAGAGGGCACAGCCTCCAAATACAAGGACTTCCCTTTAGAACAGAATTGGAAACTTTTTCTTAGCCAGTGGGGGAATCTGTGGAATTCATTGGTTGTGGAGGCCAAGTCACTGGGTGTAGTTAATGCGGAGGTTGATATGTTCTTGATTAGACAGGGCATTACGGGGAGAGGGCAGGAGAATGGGTTTGAGAGGGATAACAGATCTGCCATGATGGAATGGCAGAACAGACTCCGTGGTCTGGGTGGCCAAATTTTGCTCTTAAGCCTTTTGGTTTTATAATGATTTGATCTGCATGAACATTATGCAAGTCAAACTTCTTACTCTATCTTGGTGGATGTGATGACTATTGACTCCATCACACCTGAGAAAATTCTGTCTTGCTATCTCAAGCCCCACTTCTGGAGTGCATACAGATCAATTAATTACAAGAATTGATAGCTGGGTACGTGACGGTGGGCATTGCCAAGGTGGGCTGAACAGCCTGCAACTGGGCACTGTGACACGTTATGACAACAAAATGCTGGAAAGACTTGGCAGGTCAGGCACCATCTGTGCAGGGAATTAAGTTATGTTTGTTCAAACATGGTATGGCTTTACATTAGAACAGTTTATTACTTACACTGCTGCTATGTATGTGCAACCCCCAGTCACTATTGGAGCTTCCAGTTCCAGGTGAACCCCTCGTATTGCTCACTGGCAACTGAAGTTCTTTGTTATGCACACATAGTAACAGATCTTCCCCCTTGAAAGAAAAATAAAGACAACACTATGTCCTCATAAACCTGTGACAGCAATCCTTTCCAACAAAGATAGTTACATTCCATAGCCAGTCTCTTTTCTTTTTTTTGAATTTTCAACTGTTCAAATTTCAACTTCAATTGTAATGAATTGTAATAATTCCCTTATCTACTCGGCAACTTTCAATCAGTCTCTGAGGTGGTTTAATGGTCAAGATTCAAGATTGTTTTATGTCATTTCCAGTACACAAATGTAAAGGAGAAAAAATATAATTGTTACCCTAGATTTGATGTAGCACAAAAGCACAATAAAATGTAATAATAATAAAAAAAACACAATAAATAGAAACACATAAGGTAGCTTAAATGCATTGATTGTATGTCCAGAAAGTGATGCTAGGCACAGGAGTGTCTGTACATAAGGTGACTGACAGGAAATGATAACGTAGTGGTGGTTGGGGGTGTGGTGGGGTCAGTTAGTGGGTGGAGGTGTTTGGCCCTTAACTGTGACTTTCTGTATGTACGTCCTTGATGACGGGTAGGCTGGTGCCAGTGATGCATTGGACAGTTTTAACTACCCGCCTAGAGCTGTCATTGGACAGTTTTAACTACCCGCTGTAGAGCTGTCATTGGACGGTTTTAACTATCTGCCTAGAGCTTTGCTGTCTGCTGCAGTGCAGTTTCCGTACCAAGCAGGGATACAGCTTGTTACATTAGAGCAGTGAAAGTATACGGTTGGCAGGTAAAGGAGGACTCCATCACAGGTGCGTGGCAGGACACAGAATGTTTTGAGAGGCCGTTGAGGTCATTTTAGAGAGAATGCAAGGAGTGTTGAGTAAAAGAAACAAAATAAAACACCATTCTGAAACAGCATGTCTTTGATTCAGAGAAGAATTTATCCATGTTGGGTAAATGAGATTGTGTCAATAGCTGTCATTATTAAATCAATATCCAGATATATCTTGGACTGAAAGATATATAAGCAGAGTTCTGACTGGAGGTTTCACTGACCCATATCAGAAGGGTTTAATGAAATCAAATATCAATTCACTGGTGGATTTCACAATCATTTTATGAGAAAATGTTTCAGATCTCTTTCCTTTTGGCTCATGCTCTCGGTAGTATGGAATTGCCCAATGTGTTACTTTCTGACTCTGTGTTCCAGCATGGAGGGCAGCAGGTAATTTGAGCAAGACCAGCAGTCAGGGAGAGAAATGACACAGCCTTAATTTTTTCAAAGTAGCTTGAGCAAGTCTTGCCTCTCCCCTCCACCTGTAATAAAACCAAGGACATAACAAACTCTTGAGGCTTTGCTGCTAATTTTAGTCTATTGCATTGCATTGCATCAGAATACTGATTTTCCTTCACTATAATGTGGTGCCTTCCTGAAAGGGAGGATTGGACGGCGCCGCGGGAGCGCGATGGATTCGATGGCGTCATGGTAGCGCAGTGGATAATACAAAGCTTTTACAGCCCAGGCACTCTGGAGTTCGGGGTTCAATTCCAGTGCTGACCGTAAGGAATTTGTGTGTTCCTCCCACTCATCACACGGATTTCCTCCAGGAGCTCCAGTTTCCTCTCTCTGTCCAAAAACGTATGGGCTAGTAGAATCAAATTACCAGTTGATTAGGCTGGGGTTAAATCGACAGGTTAAGTAGACACCACACTTATACATTCCGCTCCCCTCAAGTAAAACCGGTCTTTAAGCAAGGGGAACTTCTCATCAGCTGATGAATGTGTGGAATTCTTCACCTCGGTGTGAAGATTGAATCGTTGATTAAAAGGGGAGGGAGAGAATACCCTATTTGAATGTCCTGCTGTTCCTCTTCCACTCCCTGACTCACGGACATCCTACACTGGGCACCCTTCATCTTTTATTACTGCTGTTTGATGTATTTATTGGAGGTCTCCATCGGTCTGGGTTAACCATGGTTGTTGCATCCTATCTGTCTAGATGTGCAAGCCAGGACGGGACAATATGGAGAGCAAGCTGACACACATGCAGCAAACTCTCTCTTTCTCTCTCTCTGTCCACGTATCTGCTGAACCCAAAGGAACGGCAGAGACCGATACGGTTTGGCACCAGCAGCATCACAGGAGTTGCCAGCCAGCATTGAACTCAACGTAGAACTGCCTTAGGGACTCCAGCTCCGGATTTTTCTGCAGGTTTACTCCCGAAGCCTTCCCCATGATTGGGTAAAGCCACAAGGCAGTGGAGGTTTAAGGTCAGAGTTTCCCTTCTAGATGAGCTGCCAACCACAGCTGAAGAGGCCCATCTTCTTGAAGGGACTGGTTTTAAGTGCCAGTTTCCTGCTTTTGCTACTTCTGTCAGTAGAAACAATTTCTCCGGGCTTGGTAGCTAAGCCAGACCTGAAGGCCAGGAACTTGACTTAGTTGCCGGAGGCTACTTGAGATGCGCACCATAGGGAGCATTTAATAGGAAGTGGGAGTTCATCTCCGATACCACCCCTTGTCTATGACAACCTTAAGGAAACATATTTATATGACTTTGTTTTATTATAATAATGTCAGTGACATTGTAATGTCTTACATAAAATGCATCTCACATTTTGCGTCATCCCATCGGTCTTCACTCAGGGACTTGTGCTAATATTATTTTGTGACTGTACGTGCTGGATCATAGCTATATATTGTATGTGTGACTCTATGTATGGTGTTTTCCATCTTGGCCCCAGAGAAACAATGTTTTGTTTGGCTGTATACGTGGTGTGTTTAACTTCAGCTTGAACTTGCAATGTTTGACAGATCAGGGGGCTGAAAGCGAGGGGTGCGAACTGGAACAGAAGAGGAGATGAGGCCTGTGGCAAATCAGCCATGATCACATCGAATGATGGGATAGGATAGTGGACCGAATGGCCCCACTTCATGTGCAGGAGTGTTCGTGGCAGAGAGCTCTAGTGAGCATAATCTGTGGGGGTGGGGGCACAGTAGCATTGTCATATGCATAAGAAAATTACAGTGCCAGAGTCTTGGGTTCGATTCCCTCCACTGTTGTGTAAAGAGTTTGTACATTCTCCACGTGACCGCATGACTTTGCTCTGGATGCAGCTGTTTCTTTCCACAGCCTTGAGGCATACTGCTTCGTAGGCTAATTTGTCATTTTAAATTGTCTACAATTAGGGGTAAGTAGGTGGTTTGCTGGGGAGTGTAGCTTGTTGGACCAGAAGGGACCCTTCCAAGCTGTATCTCTAAATCTCTAGATAAAATAATCATTGCCTTTTCCTGAACACACTGCGGAGAAAAGACATTAGCTGATTGAAGCTGGATCCTTCAGTTCAGATTTATGATCATTTAAAAGCTTGGCCAATTTGCTTGAAGCCTTGGCATGGTCTGAAACTGCCAAAGACCTTGAATGGAAAAGCCTACAAGAAGTGGATACAGCCCAGTCCGTCGCAGGAAAGCTCTCCCCACCACTGAAAACATTTAGAGGAGCACTGTCTCAGGAAAGCAGCCTCCATCATCAGGGACCCCTACCACCCAGGACGTGCTCTACTCGCTGCTGCCGTCAGGAAGGAGGTACAGGAGCCTTTGACCTCTCGGCACTGGGTTCAAAACCAGCTATTACCCCTCAACCCGCAGGCCCTTGAACTAAAGGGGATAACTTCACACAGCCCACGGACTCGCTTTCAAGGACTCATGTTGATACTTATTGCTTATTTATTTATTACTATTATTTTTGTGTATTTGCACAGCTTCTTAACTTTTGCATCTTGATTGTCCGTCTTCTTTGATCCGGTCTTTTGTTGATTCTATTGGTTTTCTTTGTAATTACTGTGAATGCCCGTATAAAATGGATCTTGCTGTTTAATATGGTGACGTATATGTACCTTGATAATAAATTTACTTTGAAGGGAACAAATCGAATGATTGGGTCTCCATTACCCAAGAATTTCAGAGGTTCCCCTCGATTTGGGGGAAGCATTTCCCAAGTGCCTTGCATTAGATGTCTAGCCCCTTATTTTATAACCCTTAGAGGTCAGAGGTGAAGGGTGAAATGTACAAGGGAAACCTCTTCACTCATAGGGTGGTGAGAGTGTGCAACGAACTGCCAGCACAAGTGGTGAATGTGGGTTCAGTTTCAGCACTTCGGAGTAGTTTGGATGGGAGTGGCTGGAGGACTCTAATCCAGGTTTGGGTGCGTGGGACAGGTTAGAATAGTAGTCAGAGATGGATTAGATGTCACTGTGTCCACACCCCCACCCCCCCCCTCCCCAACCCTCCGCTTTCTGTTGGGATTGCTCTCTCCATGATTCCCTTCTCGATTCAGAGGCTGCCCGTTGTAAACTGGGGGACTGCTTTGTCAAAGCACCTTTGCTGCTTCTGCAGAGGCAAGATTTCCCGGTGACCAACCATTTAAATGCCCATTCCCATTCTTTTCACTCTCAGGTTGAAGGAGCAACATGTTAATAGTCCTGACGAAGGGTCTCGGCCTGAAACATCGACTGTACCTCTTCCTAGAGATGCTGCCTGGCCTGCTGCGTTCACCAGCAACTTTGATAAAGTGTGTTGCATATTCTATTTGGGTAGCCACCATCCTGATAAAATCTGACCATTACTCCGGCAAGCTACCAACCACCAGATAATAACTCGTGCAACACGCAAAATGCTGGAGGAACTCAGCAGGTCAGGCAGCCTCTGTGGAAAAGAGTAAACAGTTAACTTTTCCGGGTGAGACCCTTCTTCAGGACCGGAAAGGAAGGGGGAAGATGCCAGAATAAAAAGGTGGGGGGAGTGGAAGTAGGCCAGCTTGAAGGTGATAGGTGAAGCCAGGTGGGTGGGAAAGGTCAAAGGCTGGAGAAGAAAGAATGTTATGGGAGAGGATAGTGGACCATAGGAGATGGGGAAGAGGGAGGGGACCCAGGGGGAAGTAATAGGCAGGTGCCCAGTTCATGCAGGTCACAAGCACAGATCACTCTCTGGTATGTGCTAAAGAATTTGGTAATGTTTTTGAATGACGTTAAGTGTAATGCTGGCTTTGTTTCAAGCTTTCTGATCTATTAGGGTCATTGTTCCCTCAGTAATGGAGCTGTGTAATATATCCAGGTTATACCTGTGCAACAGTTGCAAAATAATACTATATGTCTTGCTGTACTCAGTGACTTTTATTTTGCAGTATCAGGTTTAATATCACTGGTATATGTCGTGAAATGTGTTGTTTTGTGACAGCAGTAATTACACTACACAAAAAACTATAAATTACAAGTAATATATATATAAAAATGAAAAATGAGAGCAAAGAAAAAATAGTTGTGCACTGTACATGGGTACATTGTCCATTCAGAGATCTGATGGTGATGGGGAAGAAACTGTCCCTGAAGTGTTGAGGGTGTCTTCAGGCTCCTGTACCACCTCCTTGATGGTAGGAATGAGAAGAGGGTATGTCCTGGGCGATTTGGGTTTTTTTTATGACGGATGTTGCCTTTTCAAGGCATCTCCTATTGAAGCTGTCCTCAATGCTGGGGAGACTGGGGAGACTCGTGTCCATGATGGAGCTGGCTGAGTTTACAACACTCTGTGGCCTTTTCCGATTCTGATCGGTGGCCCTTCCGTACCAGACGGTGATGGAACCAGTCAGAATGCTCTCCATGGTACATCTGTAGAAATTTGCGAGAGACTTTCCTTTTCAAAGTTCACAGCAAATGTATTATCAAAGTACGGTTATATCAAAATACGCTATCCTGAGATTCATTTTCTTCCAGACATTCACAGCAGAACAACAAAACACACAACAGCTGGCAAGCAATCAATGTGCAAAAAAAGACAGACTCTGCTTCCCATTCCCATTCGGTTATGTCCATATGTGGCCTCCTCTACTACCATGATGAGGCTAAACTCAGGTTGGAGGAGCAACACCTCATATACCATCTAGGTAGTCTCCAGCCCCTTGGTATGAGCACAGAATTGTCCAACTTCTGGTAATTCCCTCCCTCTCCCTTCCTCTACCCCTATTTCCCTCTGCCCCCTCCCCCAGCTGCCTACCTCCTCCCTCATGGTTCCACCTCCTTCTACTACCCATTGTGTTTTCCCCTATTCCTTCTTCACCTTTCCTGCCTATCCCCTCCCCCAGCCCTTTATCTTTCCCCTTACTGGTTTTTCACCTGGAATCTACCAGCCTTCTCCTTCCCACCCTCCTCCCACCTTTTTTATAGGGCCTCTGCCCCCTCCCTCTACAGTCCTGATGAAGGGTTCCGGCCCGAAATGTTGACTGATCATTTTCACGGATGCTGCCCAACCTGCTGAATTCCTCCAACGTGTTGGGATGGTAAGTTTTAGCTTGTGTCTTCACCACCACTCGCTCTATTGGCTGATTTTATTGAACTGCTACGAACTAACAATCATTATTCTGACTTTCAGTGAAACTCATTTCTCTCAACAACCTCTTCACCCCCTGTGCACAAGAACCCTGGAACCAGTCTATTACAGTAAAAAAAAATGCTTAAAGTAAAGCTCATGGTTTGATTAAATAATTATGGGTTGGTTTTACGAGGGACATTTTGCAATCTTGCAATAAGTCAAACCCTTTCAAAGCACTTTAAGAGTTATCTCCAGAGGATTTGATTTTATTGGTAACTGTTGATAATTGCAGAGTTCTCCTTACTCTATGAGATTAGAAAATTATTGCCAACATTCTTCAGAATTCATTGTGCTCTTTCAGATTCAGATTTATTTATCCAAAGCAGTACGCACAACACGCTGGAGGAACTTGGCAGGTCAGGCAGCATACATGGAAATGAATCATTTCGGGCCAAGTCCCTTCTTCGGGGCTGAAAAGAAAGGGGGAAGATGCCAGAATAAAAAAAAAAGAGTGGGAGCGGGGGAGGCAGAGTAGCTGGAAGGTGATAGGTGAAGCCAGGTGGTTGGGAAAGGTAAAGAGCTGGAGAAGAAGGAATCTGAAAGGAGAGGAGAGTGTACCATGGGAGAGGAGGAAGGAGGAGGGGCACCAGGGGGAGGTGATAGGCAGCTGAGAAGAGGTAAGAGACCAGAGTGGGGAATAGAAGAGGGGAGGGGAAAGAAAACATTTTTTTTAAAACCAGAAGGAGTAATCTATATTAATGCCATCAGATTGGAGGCTATGCAGACAGAATATAAGGTGTGACCTCATCACTCAACAAGAGACTAACATGTCGAAATGGGAATGGACATTTAAGATGTTGGCCCACCAGGAAATTCCGTTTTTTTTGGCGGATGGAGCGGAGGTGCTCAGCAAAGTGGTCCTCCAATTTATTTATCATCTGTCCATCAAAACATAGTGAAATGCATCATTTGTGTTAAGAACCAACACAACCTAAGGATGTGCCGGGGGCAGCCCACAAGTGTTGCCACACATCGGAATCTGCTTTGTTATCACTGGCACATGTTGTGAAATTAGTTGTTTTGTGGCAGCAGTACATTGCAGTACATAATAGATCTCTAATGATGTGGGGTGGGATGTAAACTATTGGGGTGGAGAATTGGCATATGGACTTTAATCCTGGTAGGTGTGAGGTGTTGCACTTGGGTAGGTCAAATGTAAGGAGAGGGTCATGACTATCCCTCGAGGTTGAGGATGATGGTCTTCGTTCTGAAGAAGTGGCCCACAGAGTGAAGACGCCTGTGCGTGTATTTGTTTAATGTGTACTTGATGTTGCACTCCAAGAAACCCACGATACTTCACAAATCAACCAACTGATTCCAATGGCATGAAAACCATGACGATTGAAGCTGATCGATTTGATGCAGCCTTCATCCGCCTTCACAGCCGTTGAGTTCGAAGTAACTTTGTCCGCCTGTTCCACTGTTGAGGTCTTGGTTGGATTGTTCTTTGTCAGGGACCTCACCCTCAACCTTACAGCCATGGGCGACCCTACCAGGAGCACAGCTCCAGACGGCATTGCTCTCAGGATCACAGGACCACACAAGCTTCTCCACCGCGACAAGGTGACAAGCCATGGAGAAGAAGGAGAGGGTACACCCTTAATAACGGGAGATGTTCAGAGTGATTTTTTAAAATATTTTATTTACAATTTTCAGTTTTACAAAGACAAAATATATTGAAGATGTACAATAGTCATAGTCATACTTTGTTGATCCCGGGGGAAATTGGTTTTTGTTACAGTTGCACCGTAAATAATTAAATAGTAATAAAACCATAAATAATTAAATAGTAATATGTAAATTATACCAGGAAATAAGTCCGGGACCAGCCTATTGGCTCAGGGTGTCTGACCCTCCAAGGGAGGAGTTGTAAAGTTTGATGGCCACAGGCAGGAATGACTTCCTATGACGCTCTGTGTTACATCTCGGTGGAATGAGTCTCTGGCTGAACGTACTCCTGTGCCCAACCAGTACATTATGTAGTGGATGAGAGACATTGTCCAAGATGGCATGCAACTTGGACAGCATCCTCTTTTCAGACACCACCGTCAAAGAGTCCAGTTCTATCCCCACAACTTCAATGAGTTTGTTGATTCTGTTGGTGTCTGCTACCCTCAGCCTGCTGCCCCAGCACACAACAGCAAACATGATAGCACTGGCCACCACAGATTTGTAGACCATCCTCAGCATCATCCGACAGATGTTAAAGGACCTCAGTCTCCTCAGGAAATAGAGATGGCTCTGACCCTTCTTGTAGACAGCCTCAGTGTTCTTTGACCAGTCCAGTTTATTGTCAATTCGTATCCCCAGGTATTTGTAATCCTCCACCATGTCCACACTGACCCGTTGGATGGAAATACAGCTCCAGGTGGAGCAGAGACAAAACAAATCAAAAACAAAAAGGCTGCCAGACAATTTACAAGATTACATAAGTAAACTTTCAGAAAAAGAGTTGACACGATAGTGACATCACAGAAGCAATGTAAAGTAAAATGAATAAAGAAATCTGGTTAGACACCACACCCACTCATGAGCCTAGACAGGGTTCAGAGTGATCTTGAGAAGCAAGTTCATAGCTGCCTGGAAGTGGTTACACATTTTGATAAGGGTGGTAAATAAGGCATGTGGAATGCTTATCTGTATTAGTTCAAGAGTCAGAGAGTTATGCTGCAGCTTTATAAAGCTCTAGTTAGGCCGCACCTGGAATATTGCATGTAGTTCTTGTTGCCCCGTTATAGCAAGGATGTCAAGGCTCTGGAGGGATGTGGAAGAGGTTCACCAGGACACTGCCTGGATTTGAGAGCAGGTACTATAACGAGAGTTCAGACAAACTTGAGTTGTTTTCTCTGGAGTGACGGAGGCTGAGCGGAGATCTGACAGAGGTTTGTAAGATTGAGAGGCATAGATGGAGTAGACAGGCTGTATCATTTTCCCAGCGTTGACATGTCCAATACGAGAGGGTGTGTTTTTGAGTTCAGAGTGCTTGTGCAGCAAGTTTTATTGGACTGGGTGAGATGGGTGCCTGGAGTGCACTGCTGGGGAGGTGGTGAAGGTAAATACAACAGGTTGTAAAACAAATAGCAGTATGGTACAAGAAGCTGTCAGTTAGGCACATTTGGGTGATGTGGACATCGCATCAGCAGGCGATTTGGTTAGTTGGGCATTTACTCAGTGTTTCGGCACAATGTGGTGTCTGAAGGGTTTGCTCCAGTGCTGCACGATTCTTCCTCCCCAGTTATTACTGGGGGGAGAAAGAGATTCATCTTTCACCCTGTTTGTACTCCTTCCCCCTTCCTTACCAGTCTTGATGAGGGGTCTCGGCCCAGAACATTGACGGTTTATTCATTTCCGTAGATGCCTGGCCTGCTGAGTTCCTCCAGCGTTTTGTGTGTGTTGAGCAAGATCACAACGAGGAGTATTTTGAGGTCAAGAGGACATTTTATCGTACATGACGTGTCTGTTCAAGAGGCTGATAACAGTGAGGTAGAAGCTGTCCTTGAACCTGGTGGGACATACTTTCAGGTTTTTGTGTCTTCTGCCTGGTGGGAGGGGGAGAAGAGAGAATGTCTGGGGTGGGTGGGGTCCTTGACTTTGTTAGCTGCTTCACTGAGGCAATGACAGTGTAGACAGTCTGTGGTGGGGAGGCCGATACCGAGGCAATGGGAACTGTAGCCAGTCCACGGAGGAGAGGCTGATACCTCTTCCATATCCATGAACATACTTACTGTCACGGTTCACAATCGTGCTGAGGCATCAGTAGAACGTTGTGCACGTGACCTGGTCTGATGGCTGGGGACGGTGTGCGTGGAAAATGTCATTGTCCTGGTCAGCAGTGTGTCAGCATTCCGATGTGTTTGCTGTTGTGTGCAGAAAAACAATCAATGCTGTGCTGGTGCACTCTCTGACAAGGCTGAATAAAGGTCGTCAAATTTATCATTAAATTATAAATTACCTTGATAAACTTTTACAAATGCCTTGTAATGGATAATGAAATTTCTGTGACATGAACACAAAAACAAGGAAATACAATGGAATTTATGAAAAGCTGTCCCTAAACAAAGATTGACAACGAACGTTGCGCAAACCAAGGCAGATTGTGCAAATAAAGTACTGACGATGAGCATTGTGGAGTCCTTGAGAGTGAGTGTGTAGGTTGTGGAATCGGTTCAGTGTTGTGGTGAGTGAAGTTATTCACTCCAGTACGAGAGCCTGATGGTTGAGGGGTAGTAACTGTTCCTGACCCTGGTGGTGTGGGTCCTGAGGCTCCTGTACCTCCTTCCTGATGGCTGAGGGGTAATAACTGTTCCTGAACCTGGTGGTGTGGGCCCTGAGGCTCCCGTACCTCCTTCCTGATGGCAGCAGTGAGAAGAGAGCCTGGCCTGGGTGGTGGGGGGGTCCCTGATGATGGATGCTGCTTTCTCGAGGCAGTACTTCTTGTCGATGCCCTCATTGGTGGGGTAGGCTTTACCCGTGATGGACTGGGGCAAATCCACCCCTTTCTGTAGACTCTTCCGCTCCTGGGCTTTGCTAAGTGGTTGTGGTTTAACCAGTTAATAATTTGATTAAATAAGGAAGCTGGACTCCTGTTAATGTTTTTTGTTTTGTTTGTTTATTTATTTTATTGAGATACAGCGAGGAACAGGGCCCTTCCAGCTCATCAGTTGCGCCACCCAGCAATCCTCCAATTTGACCCGAGCCTAATCATAGGACAATTTACAATGAACAATTAACCTATCAACCGGTACGTCTTTGGACTGTGAGCGGAAGCCGGAGCACCCGGAGGGAACGCACGCGGTCGGGGGAGCGTACACACTCCTCGCAGGCAACAGCAGCAATTGAAACCAGATTGCCCGTACTGTGAAGAAGTTTGCTAACCACTGCCGCCACTGTGCACCCCCATCGTTCCACCATTCCAGCAGCTGATAAAAGAGATGGGCTCTACTTGTCTCATGTAGTCTGAAACATTAAAACGTGCAGTGTTTGGGTCAACGACCAACACAGGTCCAGGACGTACTGGTGCAGCCTGCAAATGTTGCCGTGGTTCCAGTCACAACGTATCGTGGCCAAAGACCTACTCCTTTGTCTTTGGAATGTGGGAGGAAAGCGGAGTGTCCCGGGGAAACCCACACAGTCACGGAGAGAACATACCAACTCCTTGCAGACAGCAGCGGGAATTGAACCCTGACCTTACAGCTGGCTACTGTGAAGCCTTGCGTTAACTGCTGCGCTATCAGATCACCCAACAGAATGGCCAGAAGGTGGTGAATCCATTGCCGCATTCGGCTATGGAGGCAAGGCATTGGGTGCATTTAAAATGGAGAGTGCTAAGTTCTTGATTAGCCAGGGCATCAAAGGTTACAGGGAGAAGTCAGGAGAATGGGGTTGAGAGGGAAGAATGTACTCAGTGGCCACTCTATTAGGACCAGGACTTTGGCCCTGGTGTAGTCTTATGTCGCTGTAGCCCATCCACTTCAGGGCTCAACATATTGTGCGTTCAGAGATGCTCTTCTGCACACCACTGTTGTAATGTCTGGTTATTTGAGTTACTGTCACCTTCCTGTCAGCTTGAAATAGTCTGGCCATTCTCCTCTCATTAACAACAAGGTGTTTTTGTCCACAGAACTGCCATTCACTGGATTAATTTTGTTTCTTGCACCATACTCTGTAAACTCTAGAGACTGTTCATGAGAGCAGCAGTTTCTGAGATACTCGAACCACCCCATCTGACACCAACAATTACTCCACAATCAGTCAGTTAGATCACACTTCTTCCGCATTCTGATGTTTGGTCTGAACAACAACTGAACCTCTTGACCATGTCTGTATGCTTTTATGCATTGAGTTGCTGTCAAATTAGATACCGGCATTAACAAGCAGGAGTCCAGGAGTCAAGTACTTATTAAAGTGGCCACTGAGTGTATGTTTGATGATATTCACCATTATTCTACTCTCTACAGTGACTTTTCCTTCATTTATTTAGTGATACAGAGCACAGTAGGCCCTTTTGCCCATTTGAGCCTGGCAACTGCAACCAAATCAGATTAACCCTAACCTAATCATAGAACAATTTACAACTCAGATAACCTACCCAGTAAGCCTTTGGGCTCTGGGAGGAAAGCAGAGCATCTGGGGAAAACCCTTACAGATGGCACCAGAATTGAATGTGGAACAGTGGAACAGCCGTATCTGTAATGGCATCGCAGTAACCACTGCGCTATCGTGGTGCCCAGTTTTGTCCAATTGCAGATCCGACGCTGGGTTTCACTGTGTTCCTGTTTTAATGAAGAAGGGATTGATTGATAAAATGCTAAAGCAGAGGGAATTAGCAGGAGTAAGTCACCCGCTCTCTCTAACCTACTTGGACATTCAGTATCACTGTGACTGATCTGCGCTGGCTGCAGATCCCCTTCGCAAACAGACTTTCTCTGTTCAAGAACAGAGCAAAATAGAATTCTTTCTGATACTGCCCAGTAACAGGGGGAAGTGATGCCAACCAGATGTTCGAGGAGAGGTTTTCAAGGCATTTCAATGTTCTTTTTCACTGCTAAATTAGCCCATAAACCTTGTGCACATTTCTGGGAGCGCCTTTCAATAATGTTGCATTGAAATGTTATTGCTGGTGCTTTCTAATCGTTGCTGGAGTATTGGCTTAGATCAGAAAATCATAAGACAAAGGAGCGGAATCAGGCCATTCAGCCCATTGAGTCTGCTCTGCCATTCCATCATGGCTGATTTATTATCCCTCTTAATCCCATTCTCCTGCCTTCTCCCTGTAACCTTTTGATGCCCTGAATAGTCAAGAACCTATCAACCTCCACAAACAGGAGAAAATCTGCAGATGCTGGAAATCCAAGCAACACAGACAAAATGCTGGAGGAACTCAGCAAGCCAGGCAGCATCCAGGAAAAGAATACAATTGATGTTTTGGGCTGAAACCCTTTGGCAAGACCCTATCGACCTCCAATTTAAATACATCCAATGACTTGGCCTCCACAGCCATCTGTGGCAACGGATTGCACAGATTCACCAATCTCTGGCTATGAAAATTCCTCCTCATCTCTGTTCTAAATGGACGTCCCTCTATTCTGAGGCTGTGCCCTCTGCTCCTAGACTCCCTCACTATAGGAAACATCCTCTCCACATCCACTCTATCTAGACCTTTCAGTATTCAATAGGTTTCAATAAGATTCCTCCGACTACAATTCCAGTGAGTACAGGCACAGAGCCATCAAAAGTTCCTCATGCATTTAAACCTTACAGTCCAGGGATCATTCTCATGAATCTCATCTGGACAGTTGCCAATCCCAGCATATTCTTTCCTAGACAGGAGGCCCAAAACTGCTCACTATACTCCAGGTGCGGTCTGACCAATGCCTTACAAAGCCTCAGTGTCATCTCCACCCGCTGTGATTCACGTTGGGATGAGATCGGAGGTGGGAGTGGGAGCGAAAAATAATCAACTAAGAAGGCATATGGTGCATTGGCCTTCATCAATCGTGGGATTGAGTTTAGGAGCTGAGAGGTAATGTTGCAGCTATATAGGACCCTGGTGTGATCCCACTTGGAGTACTGCACTCAGTTCTGGTCGCCTCACTACAGGAAGGATGTGGAAACCATAGAAAGGGTGCAGAGGAGACTTACAAGGATGTTGCCTGGATTGGGGAGCATGCCTTATGAGAATAGGTTGAGTGAACTCGGCTTTTTCTCCTTGAAGCAACGGAGGATGAGAGGTGACCTGATAGAGGTGTATAAGATGATGAGAGGCATTGATCGTGTGGATAGTCAGAGGCTTTTTCCCAGGGCTGAAATGGCTAACATGGGAAGGCGTAGATTTAAGGTGCTTGGAAGAAGGTACAGAGGAGATGTTGGGTAAGTTTTTTACGCAGAGAGTGGTGAGTGTGTGGAATGGGCTGCCGGCGGTGGTGGAGGTGGATGCGATAAGGTCTTTTAAGAGAATCCTGGACAGGTACATGGAGCTCTGAATAATAGAGGGCTATGGGTAACCCTAGGTAATTTTGAAGGTAAGGACATGTTCGGCACAGGTTTGTAGGCCGACGTGCCTGTATTGTGCTGTAGGTTTTCTATGTTCTATGTAAATGTAAACTATTGTTATTCATACAACATGGATATAACATGGAAGGAAGACTTTTATCATGTTCGACTTGCTAGTTGTCTCAGAGGACCCATGAGGCCAACCTGTACTTGGATTTGAGTGACCCTTCCTCAGTACTGCCCCTCCCACAGTGTAGCTCTCCCTCAATACCACACTTTCCACAGTATGGCTCTCCTTTATTACCACCCCTTCCACAGTGTGACTTTCCCAATGGATCACCCTCCAACAGTGTGACCCTCCCTCACTCTCCCAATGGATCACCCTTCAACGATGTGACCCTCCCTCAGTCTCCCAATGGATCACCCTTCAATGACGTGACCCTCCCTCATTCTCCCAGTGGATCACCCTCCATTTATAACCTTATAACCATATAACAATTACAGCATGGAAACAGGCCATCTTGGCCCTTCTAGACCATGCCGAACTCTTACTCTCACCTAATCCAACCCACCTGCACTTGGCCCATAACCCTCCATTCCTTTTCTGTCCCATATAGCTGTCCAATTTAATTTTAAATGACAACATCGAACCTGCCTAAACCACTTCTGCTGGAAGCTCATTCCACACAGCTACCACTCTCTGAGTAAAGAAGTTCCCCCTCATGTTACCTTTAAACTTTTGCCCTTTAACTCTCAACTCATGTCCTCTTGTTTGAATCTCCCCCACTCACAATGGAAAAAGCCTATCCATGTCAACTCTATCAATCCCCTCATAATTTTAAACACCTCTATCAAGCCCCCCTTCAACCTTCTATGCTCCAAAGAATAAAGACCCAACTTGTTCAACCTTTCTCTGTAACTTGGGAGATGAAACCCAGGTAACATGCTAGTAAACTCATGGTTAACATTAATGAGTGTGAAGATTAGAAGAGTTTTTCTGCTGTGATGCACCATGATATATATCAGATGGGGGCTATTGTTTAATCATATCTGTAGAATCTGGATTATAAACCCCAGAGATTCTGCAGATGCTGGAAATCCAGAGCAACACAAAATGCTGGAGGAACTGAGCAGGTCAGGCAGCATTGATGGAAAAGAGTAAACAGTCAATGTTTCATGCCAAGACTCTTCACCAGGACAGGGAAGGAAGGGCAAAGATGCCAGAATAAGAAAGTGGAGGGAGGGGACGTAGTACAAGCTGGCAGGAGAGGGGTGAGAGCAGGAGAGGGGGACAGTTAGAGGGTGGGGAGGAGTGAAGTGAGAAGTTGGGAGATGATCCTTGGAAAAGGTAAAGGGCTGACAAAGGAGGAATCTGATAGGAGAGGAACATGGACCATGGAAGGAGGAGGGGCACCAGGGGGAGGTGATGTACAGTTGAGAAGAGATGTGGTGACAGGGGAGCCAGAATGGGGAATGGTAAAAGAGAGAGGGGGAAAGATTACCAGAAGTTGGAGAACTCCATGTTCAAGCCATCAATTTGGAAGCTACCCAGATGGAATATGAAGTGCTGCTCCTCCGACCTGAGGATGGCCTCATTGTGGCAGTAAAGGAGCCCGTGGACCGACATGTCGGAATGGGAGATAGAATTAAAATGGCCTCATTGTGGCAGTAAAGGAGCCCGTGGACCGACATGTCGGAATGGGGAAGAACAATGGGTTCTGCCCGTTGTGGCGGACGGAGCAACGGTGCTGAGCAAAGTATAGTATCTGCATGTCGGTGTAGAATACTGTACAAGAAGAGACGTGTCACACTGGTGGGGGAAGGGTGTGGAAAAACTGAGACATGGTCATTGTAATCCCTGGAAGATTGGAGAAGCGGGGCATTTCACAAACTACCTCCACTGCAAGCCGTTGTTGTACAGTGACAGAATCAGGTTTATCATTGCTGACAAATGTTGTGAAATATGTTCCTTGCAGCAGTAAAAAGACATGAAAATTAGCATGTGGGCTGGGGTGGTGCTGAGGAACAGGGTCTAGGAGAGAAACTCTCTTCTCGCTGCTGCCATCAGGGACGAGGTACAGGAGCTTCAGGACTGACACCACCAGGTTCAGGAACAGTTATTACCCCTCAACCATCAGGCTCTTGAACCAGAGGGGATAACTTCACTCCTCACCTCAATACTAGTATCAGTTTCAAGGACTCTTCATCCCATCTTCTAATATTTGTTGCTTATCTATTTATTATTATGATTTTGTTCATTTCTTTGTAGTTTCTATTTGCACACTGGTTGTTTGTCTGTCCTGTTGGGCACAGCCTCTCAATGATTCTATTGTGTTTTGTGTAGTTATTGAGAATGCCCTCTAGTAGATGAATGTCAGGGTTGTATATGTGACATATATGTACTTTGATAATAAATGTTTGAACTTTGAAAAGGTGAGATGCCTCTAGTCTACTTAATGTACAAGTCAGTTTAAGGTAAAGGAATTTTATATATGGGTTGCCATGGCAACCTTATTGCAAACCATGGCTGTGAGCATCTGATGTAACAGCCAACCTTCCCCGTCCCAGCTCCAGTGAACAGAGTAATTGTAAACCGGTCAGTCAGCCGTGAGAATCAACATAGTGCCACAGTAGTGGCTGGAAATGTGGAAAGGTATAGACTGTTTGTAAAAAAACTTCGGTAAAGGAATGAGAGTCAACGTCTGGTTTTTATTGTAAATAAGTTTTATTCTTGACTAAGGTTTGAGAGTCAATGAATAGTTTATTGTAAACATCTTTATTTTGAATAAGGACTGAGAGCCAGCGAATAGTTTATTGTAAGCAGCTAGTCAACGAATAGTTTTTGTAAATAGTTTTATTTTGTAATATTTCTGAATAAAGTATATTTTTAGGAAAAAATATCGCTGGAATATAACATGAACACTCTGCGGCAGTCGTACAGCACAATACATAATCACAAAATACAGATTACAATAAGAAATATATACAAAAATTAAGCATATTGTGCAAAAAGGCAGAAAAAAATAGTGAGGTGGTGTTCATGAGTTCTTTGTCCATTCAGAAATCTGATGGTGGAGGGGAAGGAGCTGTTCCTGAAACAAAAAGAGTGTGTCTTCAGGCTCCTGTACCTCCTCCCTGATGGTAGTGATGAGAGGAGGTGATGGTAGTAATGAGAAGAGGGCATGTCCTGGGTGATGGGAGTGCTTCATGATGGATTCTGCTCCTTGAGGCATGGCCTTTTGAAGATGTCCTGGTTGCTGGGGAGTCTGGTGTCCATGGTGGAGCTGGCTGAGTTTACAACTATCTGCAGCTTTTTCCCATCCCTCCATTCAAGACAGTGAAGCAACCAGTTAGAATGCTCT
This sequence comes from Mobula birostris, assembly GCF_030028105.1. Classification (NCBI taxonomy): domain Eukaryota; kingdom Metazoa; phylum Chordata; class Chondrichthyes; order Myliobatiformes; family Myliobatidae; genus Mobula; species Mobula birostris. The sequence goes on from NC_092381.1 coordinate 5,266,387, forward strand.
CCGTGGTCCACAGGAGTAACAGCACAAAGAGCCCTCTTGATGTGTGATGACTCTGCAGAAAAGCGCAGACTGAATAGATTCATTGATTCTGACACAGTCCTGCCTCGGTTCCGACCCTGCTGAAATACAGATGCACCTCTTGACAATATGGCACGTCCTTTACCCGCTCAACTGCTGAATCATGAACTCATCAGACAGAGCAAAGCCTTTCAGCCCATCCATCCTAGGACAGCTTTATTTATTAATTTTCATTTTATTTAGAGATGCAACGTGGAAGAGGCCTTTCTGGCCTAGTGAGCTATGGATGCGGAGGAGATTGAGCAGGATGCTGCCTGGATTCGAGAGCATGTCTTGTGAGGATAGATTAAGTGAGTTAGAGCTTTGCTTTTTGTCTGAAGAAGGATGGGAGGTGACTTGATAGAGGTGTACAAGATGATAAGAGGTGTAGATCAAATGGACAGTCGGCCCTTCTTTTTCCAGTATAACTGGGCATAATGTAAAGGTGATTGGAGGAAAGTATAAGAGGGATGTCAGAGGTAAGTTTTTTTTTTACACAGAGAACACTAAGTGTGTGGAACACCCTGCAGGAGTGGTGGTTGGGGCAGATAAATTAGGGACATTTAAGAGGCTCTTGGATTGCCATGTGGATTATAGACAGATTGAGGGTTATGTAGGACGGAAGGGTTAAATTGACCTTGGAGTAGGCTAAAATCTCGATACAACATCGAAGCTAAAGAACCTGTGCTGGACTGTAATGTTCTACTCTCTAGCTTAGTACTGGGAAACAAATCTTGACCCTGGTATGTAATAGATTACATTTGTGCAACTCAATTGCTATTTGTTATAAATGTTAATGCAATTTAACTTTTAATCGTTGATAGAATGGACAGCCAGCTCCTTTTTCCCAGAGTGGAAATGGCTAATGTGACATGGCATTTGAAGGTGATTGGAGTAAAGTATAGGGGCGATATCAGAGGTACAACCTTTGCACACAGCGGTGGGTGTGTGGAATGTACTATTGGGAGTGTTGGAGGCAGATGCATTAGGACAATCAGAAGACTCTTAGACAGGTATATGGGTGGTAGAGAAATGGAGGGGTGTGTGGGGCAAATGGTTAGATTGATCTTCGAGTTGGTTAAAACCTCAGCACACCATTGTGGGCTGAAGGGCCTGTACTGTGCTTGAATGTTCTATGATCTGTGACTTAACCAAGGCTACAGGAGCTTCAGGACCCACACCACCAGGTTCAGGAATAGTTATTGCTCCTCAACCATCAGGCTTTTGAGAAAAAGAGGATAACATCACTCAACTTCACCTGCCTCATCATTGAAATGTTCCCATAACCTGTGGGCTCAATTGCAAGGACTCATCATCTCATGTTCCTGATATTTGTTGCTTATTTTTTATTTTTTATTATTATTATTATTTATTTTTGATTTGCCTAGTTAGTTGTCTTTTACACACTGGTTGGTGTGATCTTTTGTTGATTCTATTATGGTTATCTTATTCTATTATAGATTTGTTGAATATGCCAGCAAGGCAATGAATCTTGGGGCTGTACGTGGTGAATATGTTCTTTGATAATGAATTTACTTTGAACTTTGAGTAGTGTAAACAGAGTCCATGAAGGAGAGGCTGGTTCCTGAGCTGTGCCCACAACTCCTTGCAGTTTCTTGCCGTCACGGGCAGGGCACTTGCCGTACTATGATGTTCATGAACCATTCTCGTATGCGTGAATGTCCTTGGACTTAGGCCTGGCAAGTCGTGGAAACCATTGTTGACTAGAACAGATGCAATGGGCCAAATGGCCTCTGCCTCAGAGGGAAGAAATGTGCATTGTTCCTGCATGATTGGCATGGATTAATTCCATTTGTGTTGAGATCAAGATTCCTAAAAATGCCTCCAACCTGATGGCATGAACATCTATATCTCCAGCTTCTTTACCTTTTCCACCTATCACCTCCCAGCTTCTTACTTCATTTCCCCCTCCCCTGCCTGATTCATTTATAACCTTCAAGTTTATACCCTGTCCCCTCCCCCCACCTTCTTATTCTGGCATCTTCCCCCTTCCTTTGCAGTCCTGGTGAAGGGTCTCTGCCTGAAGCATTGACTGGTGGTTCATTTCCATCGATGCTGCCTGACCTGCTGAGTTCCTCCAGCATTTTGTGTGAGCGTGGCTCTGGATTTCCAACATCTGCAGAATCTCTTGTGTTCCTAGAAATGTTTCCAATATTTCCCTGCTGATCAATGTATTTTCAGTTAATACATATCACGGGGAGCTTGACCAAGCCCTAGTAATTTGTTTAAATATTCATCGGAAGAATGTTCTTGGCCTCGTACAAGGCTTGGAAATCAAGAGTCTGGTTGGTTTCCTGACTGTGCCTGTGTGTTTTGGTGCTCAGGCGGTTACACTTCTCCCATTCCGAAGTTGTAATAAATTACAGATGTATATTCTCCCAGTGTTCCACATCAGAAAAAGTATTCAACTGTGACCGTTTTCCTTCCTGGGGGGTGGGGGGAGATGTAATGAAAGTACCTGTGGATACGGTGGCTGGAGAACGTCTGGCTGAACACTTGGAGACATGGGCTTACGTCCTGGAGATGGAGTTTCAGATTGGAACAGAACAGCTCTGCAATTTCAACTTAAAGTAAATGGATGGATCTTTCTCCCCCTTTGCTTTCTGCGCTGTAACTCAGTACAAATAGACAGATCTCTCTTCCCCCCCCCCCCCCCCCACCAATTGCTTTCTGCACTGTCTCACTGGAACTCACTGTTAGTTAAAAGGTAAAGTCTGTTCCGAGCCTTGTGGCCCATCAGGCCGGTGCTTATGCCAATTTCTGTGGCGTGAAGTGACTGAGAGTACGAGACTGCCCCCTGGATGCCAGTAGACTGCCAGTCTATCGCGAGGTTCACCCCCGGCATTTGCCGGTACCCATCTTCAGCTGGGTGGACTGGAGCAGTGTGTGGTGAAGTGCCTTGCTCAAAGACACAACACACTGCCTTGGCCGAGACTCGAACCCACGACCTTCAGATCATGAGCACCACACCCTAACCACTTGGCCACGCGCCACGGAACTCACTGTAACTCAGTACAAATGGATGGATCTCTCCCCCCCTCCACCCCCACCATTGCTTTCTGCACTGGAACTCACTGGAACTCAGTACAAATGGACAGATCTCTCTCCCCCATCACTTTCTCTTCTATAACTCAATAATAAGCCCATTTACATTTGTTCTTTGGGGACGCCACAGTGGCATAATGATTAGCACGATGCTATTACTCTGAACTCTGGGTGTCAGAGTTCAGAGATCAATTTCAGTGCAGTCTGTAAAGAGTTTGTAGATTCTTTTTTGTGACTGTGTGGGCTTCCTCCAGGTACCCCAGTTTCTTCCCACAGTCCAAAGACTTGCAAGTTAGTAGGATAATCAGTCATTGTAAATTGTTCTGTGATGAGGCGAGGGTTAAGTAGGTGGGTCACTGGGCAGTGTAGCATGTTGGGCCAGAAGGTCCCGCTCCATGCTGATCTCTGAATAAACAAATCAAGAATCCATTGTCCTAACGGGCTAACACATTCGGTAAGGGGGGAAAGTTCCTGCTTTTTTAATGGAGGTAAAGAGAGAATTACTAAACTTTTAAATGGGTTTTTCGTGGCCAGTGGGGTTGGTCAGAAGTAGCTACCACCCAGGACACCATTGGGTGGCAGGCACGAAGTAGGAAAAGGGATGAAATGGTCTTTCTTTGTGGTGACAGGCAGTGACGAGCAGGATACTGCAGGGGGGTCAGTGTTTGTGTCTCAGCTGATCACTTCAAGGATTTGGATATAACATTTCTAAGTTTGCCAAGCTGGGCAAAATTCTGAGTTGTGGGAAGGACACGCAGAGGTGACTGGGGAAAATACAGGATAGATGCAGTATAACAGAGATTAACGCGAAGGCACCACTTAGCAAAAAATGAAAGGCAAGGTATAATTTAAATATAGGCAGATTGGGAAGCATCAATATAGAAAGGGTCTTAGAGAAACAAAGTTCAGAGTAAATTTATTATCAAAGTGCATACTGTATATGTCACCATTTAGAATTAGAATCCGGTTTAATAGCACCGGCATATGTCATGGAATTTGACTTTGTTGCAACACTACAATGTACTCAACATAGAGAAAAATAACTGAATAGCACTGTGTGTGTGAGGTGGTGTTCACGGGTTCAATGCCCATTCAAAGATCAGATGGCAGAGGGGAAGAAGCTGTTCCTGAATCGTTCAGTCTTCTGGACCTCCTTCCTGATGGAAGCAACAAAAACGAGGCATGACCTGGGTGATGTGGGTCTTAGTGAGGGATGCTGCCTTTTAGAGGCATCACTCCTTGAAGATACTATGGAGCCCATGATGGAGCTGGCTAAGTTTACAACTCCTGCAGCCTACTTCAATCCTGAGCAGTCTTACTGATGTTGAGTGACACCACTCACTGTGACACCACTCAACCAGCTGATATATCTCACTGCTGTGTGCCCTCTCAGCAACATCTGAAATTCTGCCCACAATGTCTACCAACAGTTACAACCCTGAGCTTTATTTTCTTGTGGGCATTCATAGTAAATATAAGGAAACACAAGAGAATCAATGAAAAACCACAGGTGACAGAAATGGACAAACGGACAATGTGCAAAAGACAAAAAATTGTGCAAAACCAAAAAGTAAATGAATAAATAAGTTCATTGATGGGGTGAATGAAGCTGAGTGAAGTTATCCCATTTGGTTCAAGATCCTGATGGTTGAGTGGTAATGACTGTTTTTGAGCCTGGTTGAGTGGGATCTGAGGCTCCTGTACCTCCTCCCTGATGGCAGCAGTGAGAAGAGAGCGTGGCCTGGATGCTGGTGCCCTGAGACAGTGCTCCATGTAGATGTACTCAATAGTGGGGAGGTTATAACTTATCAGTGGTGTGTGTTTTATCTCCAGTCAGAGTATGAGACAACCACAACTTCTTTTTCTTTGTCCTTGTTACACTTAAAAAGGCCATAAGCAGTCAGTCCTGTGCCTTTCTTGACTTGCAAAGAGCCTCTGGATCAATATCACCAGACCCAATGAAGGTTGTAGATAGGATTGATAGTTTTTTCTCTCCATCAGGGTAGTGGGGTTTGGATAGCATGGTGGTGTAGCGGTTAGCACAACACTGTACAGCACTGGGTGTAAGATCAGGGTTCGATTCCCGCACTGCCTGTCAGGAGTTGGTGAACATCTTCCCTGTGACCACATGGGTTCTGTGGGCTCCCTCCCCCCCCCCCACCACTCCCAGCACTGCTTGATGATTTGATTCCACACAACACATTTCACTGTATGTTAGATGTATGGGAGAATTAAGTTAATTTTTAAAACTACGGAGCACAGGTTTAAGATGAGAGGAGAAAGATTATTAAAGGCAACCCAAGGGGTAAGTGTCTTCACTCAGAGAGTGATGTGTATATTGAACCAGCTGCCAGATGAAGTAGTTGAGGCAGGTACATTAACAATATTTAAAAGGTACTCAGACAGATACAGAGATAGGAAAGAATTTGAGGGCTGAATACTGGCAAAAAGGTCTAGCACAGATGGGAGTCTTGGTTGGCATTGATACATTGATAAGATGGGACGAAGGGCTTGTTTGTGTGCTGTTTTACTCTATGCCAGTGTTATTGAGGACCCACACCACTAGGTTCAGGAATAGTTATTACCCCTCAACCATCAGGCTGCTGAAGCAGAGGGTTAACTTCACTCAAATTCACTCTCCCCAACACTGGACTGTTTCCACAACCTATGGACTCACTTTCAAGGACTCTTCATCTCATGTTCTTGATATGTATTATTTATTTTTTGTTATTATTTTGTTTGTTTCTTTTTATCTGCACAGTTTGTTTTCTGTTGCTCATTGGCTGTCCATCTTGTGTGTGGTTTTTCAGCAAATCTATTGTGTTTCTGTGAACGCCTGTAAGAAAATGGGTTGTATATGGTGACATATATGTACTCTGCCAATAAACTTTCTTTGAACTTTTAACACTAGCTCCCCAGCGCAACACACAAAATGCAGGAGGAAATCAGCAGATCATTCAGCATCTATGGAGGGGAATAAACAGTCATCGTTTTGGGCCGAGACCCTTCATCTGCGCTCTCCAAAGCCGGCAACAGTACTATGAATTTTTTCTGCTTTCTCTTCAGCTTATTCCTGCAGTGTGGTGACTAAAACGGTGCACCAGTGTGATCCAACTGATCATTGAACGACGAGCATTGAAAGCCAACAAGTGGGTGTGCAGGAAATTAGGGAGGCAAGTGGTGTTTGACCAGAATTCCAGAGGTTTTGAGTGGAGCAGCAAGGGTGGTTTATTAGTTTACTGGACCTGGTATGGCCACACCTGAAATATGCTGAGTATGCAGTAGCAGAGAGGGAGTATTCAGCTGGGCTGTTCCTTGGGTGGGGACTGCCAAGGGAGGAGAGGATTGTTTGGACCTTAGAAGGTAGCGAGGGATCCCACTGAAAATGCAAAATGCTGTCCAAATCTAAACTGCGAAACTTAGGTCGACACAAGAGATTCTGCAGATGCGGGAAACCTGGAGCAACACAGTGGAGGGGAACACAACGTTTCGGGCCGAGATGCTTCATCAGGACCTCATGATCATTAAGCCATGATTCTAATCCAAGGACTGGTTGTGATCTGGAACCCACTGCCTGTAAGAAGGTGGAAGCTGATGCACTTGTGGTTTTGGTAGTTAAAAAAACACAGGGCTATGGGAAAATAAGTGACTGGATGGCTGGCAAAGGGCCAAATAGCTTCCTTCCCTCCTATAGACAGATGCTGGAAATGCTAGAGGGCTTCAGCAGGACAGGCAGCAACTACGGGTTCAGACTCCGATTCAGAATCTGAATGTTTTGACTGTTTATTCCACCTGCCTGACTGGCTGAGTTTGTCCGGCAGTGTGTGTAGGAATGATTGTACAGCAAAGTGGTTTATTATTGTCGCAGTGAAAATCTTTATTTTGCATGCCATCCACGTGGATTATTTCATCAGTTCAGTGCAATAACACAACTCAGGATTGTTTAATACCATTTCCAGTCCACAAGAGTATAGGAGAATGAAGTAATTGTTACTCTAGTTCCGGTACAGCACAAAAAAACACAGTGAGATAAAGATCGCAATAATAGAAAACATCAGATATCAAGGTAAGACAATAACAGGGTGCAGGACAACATGCCAAAGCTCCAGAGAAAGTGCAGTGCAGGCAATAAAGTGCAAGGTCACAATGAGATAAAACCTGAGGTCACAAATCCATCTTGTCATACCAGCAAACAACAGGAATTCTGTAGATGCTGGAAATTCAAGCAACACACATCAAAGTTGCCGGTGAACGCAGCAGGCCAGGCAGCATCTGTAGGAAGAAGTGCAGTCGACGTTTCAGGCCGAGACCCTTCGTCAGGACTAACTGAAGGAAGAGCTAGTAAGGGATTTGAAAGTTGGAGGGGGAGGGGGAGATCCAAAATGATAGGAGAAGACAGGAGGGGGAGGGATAGAGCCAAGAGCTGGACAGGTGATAGGCAAAAGGGGATACGAGAGGATCATGGGACAGGAGGTCCAGGAAGAAAGACAAGGGGGGGGGGACCCAGAGGATAGGCAAGGGGTATATTCAGAGGGACAGAGGGAGAAAAGGGAGAGTGAGAGAAAGAATGTGTGCATAAAAATAAGTAACAAATGGGGTATGAGGGGGAGGTGGGGCGTTAGCGTAAGTTAGAGAAGTCGATGTTCATGCCATCAGGTTGGAGGCTACCCAGACGGAATATAAGGTGTTGTTTCTCCAACCTGAGTGTGGCTTCATCTTTACAGTAGAGGAGGCTGTGGATAGACATGTCAGAATGGGAATGGGATGTGGAATTAAAATGTGTGGCCACTGGGAGATCCTGCTTTCTCTGGCGGACAGAGCGTAGGTGTTCAGCAAAGCGGTCTCCCAGTCTGCGGGTCTCGCCAATATATAAAAGGCCACATCGGTAGCACCGGACGCAGTATATCACCCCAGTCGACTCACAGGTGAAGTGTTGCCTCACCTGGAAGGACTGTTTGGGGCCCTGAATGGTGGTAAGGGAGGAAGTGTAAGGGCATGTGTAGCACTTGTTCCGCTTACACGGATAAGTGCCAGGAGGGAGATCAGTGGGGAGGGATGGTGGGGACGAATGGACAAGGGAGTTGTGTAGGGAGCGATCCCTGCAGAATGCAGGGGGGGGGGGAGGGAAAGATGTGCTTAGTGGTGGGATCCCGTTGGAGCTGGCGGAATCCCGTTGGGGCTGGCGGAAGTTACGGAGAATAATATGTTGGACCCGGAGGCTGGTGGGGTGGTAGGTGAGGACCAGGGGAACCCTATTCCTAGTGGGGTGGCGGGAGGATGGAGTGAGAGCAGATGTACGTGAAATGGGGGAGATGCGTTTAAGAGCAGAGTTGATAGTGGAGGAAGGGAAGCCCCTTTCTTTAAAAAAGGAAGACATCTCCCTCGTCCTAGAATGAAAAGCCTCATCCTGAGAGCAGATGCGGCGGAGACAGAGGAATTGCGAGAAGGGGATGGCGTTTTTGCAAGAGACAGAGTGAGAAGAGGAATAGTCCAGATAGCTGTGAGAGTCAGTAGGCTTATAGTAGACATCAGTGGATAAGCTGTCTCCAGAGACAGAGACAGAAAGATCTAGAAAGGGGAGGGAGGTGTCGGAAATGGACCAGGTAAACTTGAGAGCAGGGTGAAAGTTGGAGGCAAAGTTAATAAAGTCAACGAGTTCTGCATGCGTGAAGGAAGCAGCGCCAATGCAGTCGTCGATGTAGCAAAGGAAAAGTGGGGGACAGATACCAGAATAGGCACGGAACATAGATTGTTCCACAAAGTCAACAAAAAGGCAGGCATATCTAGGACCCATACGGGTGCCCATAGCTACACCTTTAGTTTGGAGGAAGTGGGAGGAGCCAAAGGAGAAACTATTAAGATTGAGGACTAATTCCGCTAGACGGAGCAGGGTGGTGGTAGAGGGGAACTGATTAGGTCTGGAATCCAAAAAGAAGCGTAGAGCTTTGAGACCTTCCTGATGGGGGATGGAAGTATATAAGGACTGGGCATCCATGGTGAAAATAAAGCGGTGGGGGCCAGGGAACTTAAAATCATCGAAAAGTTTAAGAGCGTGAGAAGTGTCACGAACATAGGTCGGAAGGGATTGAACAAGGGGTGATAAAACAGTGTCGGGGTATGCAGAAATGAGTTCGGTGGGGCAGGAGCAAGCTGAAACAATGGGTCTACCTGGACAGGCAGGTTTGTGGATCTTGGGTGGGAGGTAGAAACGGGAAGTGCGGGGTGTGGGAACTATAAGGTTGGTAGCAGTGGATGGGAGATCCACTGAGCGGATAAAGTCGGTGATGGTGTGGGAGACAATGGCCTGGTGCTCCTTAGTGGGGTCACGATCGAGGGGTAAATAAGAGGAGGTATCCGCGAGTTGTCGCTGTGCCTCGGCAAGGTAGAGGTCAGTACGCCAGACTACAACAGCACCGCTTATCGGCGGGTTTAATAATAAGGTTAGGATTAGTGCGGAGGGAGTGGAGAGCACAGCGTTCCGAAGGAGTGAGGTTGGAATGGGGACAAGGTGCGGTGAAGTCGAGACGGTTGATGTCCCGTCGGCAATTAGCGATAAAGAGATCCAGAGCAGGCAGAAGACCAGAGCGGGGTGTCCATGAAGAAGAGGAGGGTTGAAGACGGGAGAAGGGGTCATCGGTGGGGGTGGAAGAGTCCTTGCCGAAGAAGTAGGCTCGGAGACGGAGACGGAGACGGCGGAAGAAAAGTTCCGCATCGTGGCGAACACGGAACTCGCTGAAGTGTGGGCGAAGGGGGACAAACGTGAGGCCCTTACTGAGAACAGAGCGTTCTGCCTCCGACAGTTGAAGGTCGGAGGGGATGGTAAAGACCCGGCACGGATGAGAGTTGGGATCAGAGGGGGGAGGGGGGAGGCTGGGGGTGTCAATGGAGAGGGGAGGGTTGGGGTGAGAGGAAGATGGAGCCTCTGAGGGCCCAGGAGTTGACGGTGGGATCTGAGGAAGACGTACTGACCTCTACCTTGCCGAGGCACAGCGACAACTAGCGGAGTAGTCTGGCGTACTGACCTCTACCTTGCCGAGGCACAGCGACAACTCGCGGATACCTCCTCTTATTTACCCCTCGATCGTGACCCCACTAAGGAGCACCAGGCCATTGTCTCCCACACCATCACCGACTTTATCCGCTCAGGGGATCTCCCATCCACTGCTACCAACCTTATAGTTCCCACACCCCGCACTTCCCGTTTCTACCTCCCACCCAAGATCCACAAACCTGCCTGTCCAGGTAGACCCATTGTTTCAGCTTGCTCCTGCCCCACCGAACTCATTTCTGCATACCTCGACACTGTTTTATCACCCCTTGTTCAATCCCTTCCGACCTATGTTCGTGACACTTCTCACGCTCTTAAACTTTTCGATGATTTTAAGTTCCCTGGCCCCCACCGCTTTATTTTCACCATGGATGTCCAGTCCTTATATACTTCCATCCCCCATCAGGAAGGTCTCAAAGCTCTACGCTTCTTTTTGGATTCCAGACCTAATCAGTTCCCCTCTACCACCACCCTGCTCAGTCTAGCGGAATTAGTCCGCACTCTTAATAATTTCTCCTTTGGCTCCTCCCACTTCCTCCAAACTAAAGGTGTAGCTATGGGCACCCGTATGGGTCCTAGCTATGTCTGCCTTTTTGTTGGCTTTGTGGAACAATAACGCAGGTCTTAGACGACGGCAAGCGGGAGAGTCTGGATCAGCCACTGACCCTGGACGAGCTGACAGGCTCCATCCGTTCCTTTGGGTCGGGTAAGACTCCCGGAAGCGACGGCTTACCGGCTGAGTTGTACTCGGCTCTGTGGAACTGGATGGGCCCAGACCTGCTGGAAGTGGACAACGCTATGCTTCTGGCCAGCAGTATGTCTGAGTCCATGAGGAAGGGCATCATCACCCTCATCTACAAGCAGAAGGGGGAAAGGGAGGACATTAGAAATTGGAGACCTATCTCTCTCCTGAATGTGGATTACAAGATCCTGTCCAAGGCTATCGCCAACAGGGTCAAGTCTGCTCTGGGACAGGTGATCCACCCGGACCAAACCTGTGCTGTACCGGGCAGGAAGATCTCAGACAGCCTCGCGCTGCTGAGGGACACCATCGCCTACGTGCAGGACAGGGGGGTGGACGCCTGCCTGGTCAGCTTGGACCAGGAGAAAGCCTTCGACAGGATATCGCACACGTACATGGCGGACGTGCTCTCCAAAATGGGATTTGGGGAGGGAATCCGGAATTGGATTAGACTGCTCTACACAGACATCCGTAGTGCAGTCCAGGTCAACGGGTGGGAAACAGACAGCTTCCCCATCAGGTCTGGAGTCAGGCAGGGCTGTCCCCTCTCCCCTGTCTTGTTTGTCTGCTGCATAGAACCCTTTGTGGAAGCCATCAGGAGGGATGAGGGCATAAGAGGGGTGACGCTGCCAGGCAGTGGAGGGACCCAAGTGAAAACCTCCCTGTACATGAACGATGTCACCGTCTTCTGCTCTGATCCGAGGTCAGTTCGCAGGTTGATTGGCACCTGCGAACAGTTCGAGCTAGCGTCGGGGGCCAGGGTCAACCGCACGAAGAGCGAAGGCATGCTCTTCGGCAACTGGCCCGACCGATCCAGTGTCCCCTTCACCATCAGGTCTGACCACGTGAAGGTGTTGGGGATCTGGTTCGGAGGGGCTGAGGCGTGCAACAAGAACTGGCAGGAGCGGACTGCCAAGGTGAAACAGAAACTGTGACTGTGGGGAGGGCGCTCCCTGTCGATAACGGGCAAGAACCTGGTCATCAGGTGTGAGGTGCTCTCAGGGCTGCTGTACTTGGCGCAGGTCTGGCCCGTCCCCCGCTCCTACAGCTCGGAAATCACCCGGGCTGTCTTCAGATTCGTCTGGGGATCCAAGATGGAGCGGGTGAGACGGACCGTCATGCACAAGTCCCTGGACAACGGGGGCAAGAACGTCCCCAATGTCGCCCTCATCCTGATGGCCAGCTTCGTATGTGGCTGCATCAGGTTGTGTGTAGAACCCAGGTATGTGGGCACCAAGTACCACTATGTGCCCAGGTTCTACCTGTCGCCCTGGCTACGAAGGATGGGTCTGGCCCCACTCCCGCGCAACGCCCCAGTCAGCTGGTCGTTGCCGGCATACCTGTCCTACGTAGAAAAGTTCTTCCAGGAGAACGCCTTTGACCACAGGGCCATCAGGCAGTGGTCGGCACGTAGTGTCCTGCAGGCACTGCAGGAGAAGGACGTGATGGACACAGTGGGGTAGTTCCCTGAGCAGACTGTCCAGTTCATCTGGCAAAATGCCTCATCGCCAGATCTCACCAACAGGCACCAAGACCTCGCCTGGCTGGCGGTGAGAGGAGCCCTCCCAGTCAGAGCCCTCCTGTACGACCGGAACGTCGTCTCCGCACCCCACTGCCCACGGGAGGACTGCAGTGAGGAGGAGTCTGTGACCCACCTCTTTGCACACTGTCAGTTCGCAGAGAGGGTGTGGAGGAGGATGGACGGGCTAGTGTCACGTTTTATCCCCAGCAGCTGCGTAACAGAGGACTCTCTGATCTACGGGCTGTTCCCGGGGACGCACAAGGAGACCAACATCCGGTGCTGCTGGCAGATCATCAACTCGGTGAAAGACGCTCTTTGGTCGGCCCGAAACTTGATGATCTATCAGCACATGGAGACGTCCGTAGGAGAATGCTGCCGACTGGCACATTCTCGCTGCAGGAGTACGTGCTGAGGGACGCTCTGAAACTCGGTGCAGCCACCGCAAGGGCCCGGTGGGGAAGGACCACAGTATAGGTTTCTCCACCCGTGGGAGTGGGAGGGGTCGGTGGGCGGGGAGTATACCCCTCAACAAAGATATGGTAAGCTGAACTACTGGAGTGCCACGTGGGTGGCTATTAATACTGATATGTACTGACTATAATGGAAACGTATGTAAAGGATGAAAAGTTATTAAATGGTTTATTGTATATATTTATTTTTGAATAAAGTATATTTTGAAATAAAAAAAATTCTGGTATCTGTCCCCCACTTTTCCTTCGCTACATCAACGACTGCATTGGCGCTGCTTCCTGCACGCATGCAGAACTCGTTGACACCTCCCTCCCCTTTCTAGATCTTTCTGTCTCTGTCTCTGGAGACAGCTTATCCACTGATGTCTACTATAAGCCTACTGACTCTCACAGCTATCTGGACTATTCCTCTTCTCACCCTGTCTCTTGCAAAAACGCCATCCCCTTCTCGCAATTCCTCCGTCTCCGCCGCATCTGCTCTCAGGATGAGGCTTTTCATTCTAGGACGAGGGAGATGTCTTCATTTTTTAAAGAAAGGGGCTTCCCTTCCTCCACTATCAACTCTGCTCTTAAACGCATCTCCCCCATTTCACGTACATCTGCTCTCACTCCATCCTCCCGCCACCCCACTAGGAATAGGGTTCCCCTGGTCCTCACCTACCACCCCACCAGCCTCCGGGTCCAACATATTATTCTCCGTAACTTCCGCCACCTCCAACAGGATCCCACCACTAAGCACATCTTTCCCTCCCCCCCCCCTCCCCCCCCCCTCTGCATTCCGCAGGGATCGCTCCCTACACAACTCCCTTGTCCATTCATCCCCCCCCCCATCCCTCCCCACTGATCTCCCTCCTGGCACTTAATCGTGTAAGCGGAACAAGTGCTACACATGCCCTTACACTTCCTCCCTTACCACCATTCAGGGCCCCAAACAGTCCTTCCAGGTGAGGCAACACTTCACCTGTGAGTCGACTGGGGTGATATACTGCGTCCGGTGCTCCCGATGTGGCCTTTTATATATTGGCGAGACCCGACGCAAACTGGGAGACCGCTTTGCTGAACATCTACGCTCTGTCTGCCAGAGAAAGCAGGATCTCCCAGTGGCCACACATTTTAATTCCACATCCCATTCCCATTCTGATATGTCTATCCACGGCCTCCTCTACTGTAAAGATGAAGCCACACTCAAGTTGGAGGAACAACACCTTATATTCCGCCTGGGTAGCCTCCAACCTGATGGCGTGAACATCGACTTCTCTAACTTCCGCTAAGGCCCCACCTCCCCCTCATACCCCATCTGTTACTTATTTTTATGCACACATTCTTTCTCTCACTCTCCTTTTTCTCCCTCTGTCCCTCTGAATATATCCCTTGCCCATCCTCTGTGTCCCCCCCCCCTTGTCTTTCTTCCCAGACCTCCTGTCCCATGATCCTCTCGTATCCCCTTTTCCCAATCACCTGTCCAGCTCTTGGCTCCATTCCTCCCCCTTCTGTCTTCTCCTATCATTTTGGATCTCCCCCTCCCCCTCCAACTTTCAAATCCCTTACTCACTCTTCCTTCAGTTAGTCCTGACGAAGGGTCTCGGCCTGAAACGTCGACTGTACCTCTTCCTAGAGATGCTGCCTGGCCTGCTGCGTTCACCGGCAACTTTGATGTGTGTTGCTTGTCATACTAGGACATGCTGTTTGGTTAGTTTTATTGTTTGCATGTTTTATTTTAACTCTCTCTCTGCCCATTGGGTGTTGGATTTTTTTTAAATGGGTTCTTTTGGGTTTCTTGTTTGGTGGCTGCCTGTAAGGAGACAAATCTCAAGGTTGTACGATGTATACATACTTTGAACTTTGAAGTTAAGAAACCATTCAGATGTCCAATAACAGCGGGGTAGAAGCTGTTCCTGAGCCTGGTGGGACGTGCTTTCAGGCTTTTGTATCTTCTGTGTGATGGGAGAGGGGAGAAGAGAGAATGTTTGAGGTATGTGGAGTCTTCAATTATGCTGGTTGTTTAAACAAGATGGCGTCAATAACCAACGCGACTAACGGCAACGTCCTGCAGACAGTTCACAAGACTATTACTATTTCTAAATATACTTCCACAATTAATCTATGTGTGATTGGAGTCCACAATTTACATTTTGATAATGTGTTTTTGGGCCGACTGAGCGATCTGGTGCTTTTGCAGTCTCAGAGGGAAATCGGCGTGGTTGAGAACAGAGCGTGCAGCCTAACGTGGGGCACAAACCCATGACAGCTCCATTACTGGTCTTGCTTGCTGCTGCCGGGGGAAGATGCAGAAATCTTTAGTCTTGGGCAGGGTTTGATCAGCATAGTTTGTGGATTGGACTCACTTTAGAGGACTCTGCAGTTCATGTTATATGTGTTTATGCTTCCTGGTTACTCCTTTTTTAATTATTGCTATTTTGCACGATTTTGATTGGGGCACTTCACAGACTGGTTTTGCGGCCTGCAGTCAATGAATGACACAATGCTGAACTGAACCGGACAACTGAACATTCCGAGACTGTTTCAAGCACTCTGTGGTTTGTGATTTGAGGTTTAATATTATGCGCGTTAGTCACTCAATTTTTTTGCTGTTTGCACGATTTGTTTTTTTGCGTAGGGTGATATTTTCTTTGGGTTCCATGCTGTTCCTTGGTTTTGTGGCTGTCCGTGGAAAGACGAATCGCAGGGTTGTACTGAACACCGCATACATGCATTGATAATGTACTTTGAATCTTGGTATCGTTGCAGTGAGAAGCGTCAACAGTAGGAAGGTTAGTCTCCATGCTGTGCTGAGCTGTGTCCACAGCTCTGCAGTTTCTTGTGGGCACAGGCAGAGCAGTTGGAATTACCAAGGTGTGATACACCTTGATAAGACACTTGCTATAGTGCATCAATAAATTTTGGTGAGGGTCAAAAGGGAACACGCTGAACGTCTCAGAACCTTTGCATAACTCGGAGAGAGTCTGTTCATAGAGCGAACTGTTCTCCTCAGAAAGAGGGGAGTGATCGGGGATGAGGTGCCACAGGACCTAGACACTCCCTCTTCTCTCCCTTCCCATCCAACTGGAGATAGAAAAGCCTGAAAGTACACGGGAGGATCTCATTGAAATTTATCGAATATTGAAAGAGTGAGATGGTGAGAAGTTTGATAAGTTTGTGATTAGTTGGGGAGAAGGCAGGAGAATAAGACTGAAAGGGATAATAAATCAGCCATGATGAACTGGCGGAACAGACTCAGTTGGTCAAATGGCCTCATTTGCTCCAATGTCTTGTGGCCTAAATACAAAATACACAATAGAGTCAATGGAGGTCATTCCTGCCTGTGGCCATCAAACTTTACAACTCCTCCCTTGGAGGGTCAGACACCCCGAGCCAATAGGCTGGTCTTGGACTTATTTCCTGGCATAATTTACATATTACTGTTTAACTATTTATGGTTTTATTACTATTTAATTATTTATGGTGCAACTGTAACGAAAACCAATTTCCCCCGGGATCAATAAAATATGACTATGACTATGACTATGGAAGATTGCACCTAACAGGACAGACAAACAACTAACCAATGTACAAAAGACAACAAACTGTGCAAATACAAAAAGAAAGCCAAAAAAACTAATAAATAAGCAATAAACATCAAGAATATGAGATGAAGAGTCCTTGAAAATGAGTTCATAGGTTGTTGGAATAATCGGTGCAGATATTCTCAATTTTTGAGGAGGACTTTACCCGTGATGGACTGGTCTATATTCACTACTTTTTATAGGATTTTCTGCTCAAGGGCATTGGTGTTTCCATACCAGGCTGTGTTGCAGCCAGTCAATATACTCTCCACCACCCATCTATAGAAGTTCGTCAAAGTTTTAGATGTCATGCCAAATTGTTGCAAATTCCTGAGGAAGTAGAGGTGCTGCCGTACTTCTTTGTAATTGCTCTTATGTTCTGGGCCCAGGACAGGCCCTCTGAGGAGCTTGAAGCTGCTGACCCTCTCCACCTCTGACCCATCCAGTTTCCTCCTGAAGTCAATAATCATCTCCTTGGTCTTGCTGGCATTGAGTGAGAGATTGTTGTTGTGGCACCACTCAGCCAGATTTTCAATCCCCCTGCAATGTGCTGATTCTGGGACCTAAAGCTCTTGCACCTCCTGCCCGATGGTAGTAGTGAGAAGAGAGCACAGTTGACTAGCACAGATCTGCGCTACAGATTCAAAATATCCTGGTCCACAGTGTTGTTGAACCAGAGAATTTCAACTGCAGAACCACAAATTCCAGTCCATGGTGAAGCCATGGGGCTTGGTTTTCATGTTTATGTTAGAGTCCATGGGAAGTATGGGCTTACCACGCCATGTCTGGAACTGATGGGATTTAATTCTTTGGATGGATGCCACTACTAACTCTGAAGTTTGCTCGCATGCAGACAGTAAATAAATTTTCTTTGGCACGTCCTCGAATGATCTCTGAAGTATGTAGTTCTACCTCACAAACTTCCCTGGAAACAGTAGGCGTGCTTATTAGATTAAGCATTTAAAACACTCTGATGGGGGAAGAGCCAATTTGCGATCAGGTTGCAAGGTAACAAGGCAGAGTGCTGTTACTGTGATCTCATGCTGTAGTAATAGTTATTGACACTTGGGTCCAGGGTTCATCTCGATCACAGCTCACACTGATCTGAATGTTGGTAGCAGTTGTGAGCCGGGAATCTGCCTCCTAGATGGTCATTCAAACTCCACTCCTCACCCCTCTGAGCGCATGGCAGCTAATGATCATTACCTGGGTGTAATCATAGTCATAGTCATAGTCATACTTCATTGATCCCGGGGGAAATTGGTTTTCGTTACAGTTGCACCATAAATAATAAATAGTAATAGAACCATAAATAGTTAAATAGTAATATGTAAATTATGCCAGTAAATTATGAAATAAATCCAGGACCAGCCTATCGGCACAGGGTGTCTGACCCTCCAAGGGAGGAGTTGTAAAGTTTGATGGCCACAGGCAGGAATGACTTCCTACGATGCTCTGTGTCGCATCTCAGTGGAATGAGTCTCTGGCTGAATGTACTCCTGTGCGCAACCATTACATTATGTAGTGGATGGGAGACATTGTCCAAGATGGCATGCAACTTAGACAGCATCCTCTTTTCAGACACCACCGTCAGAGAGTCCAGTTCCATCCCCACAACATCACTGGCCTTTCGAATAAGTTTGTTGATTCTGTTGGTGTCTGCCACCCCCAGCCTGCTGCCCCAGCACACAACAGCAAACATGATCACACTGGCCACCACAGACTCGTAGAACATCCTCAGCATCGTGCAGCAGATGTTAAAGGACCTCAGTCTCCTCAGGAAATAGAGACGGCTCTGACTCTTCTTGTAGACAGCCTCAGTGTTCTTTGACCAGTCCAGTTTATTGTCAATTCGTATCCCCAGGTATTTGTAATCCTCCACCATGTCCACACTGACCCCCTGGATGAAAACAGGTCACCGGTACCTTAGCTCTCCTCAGGTCTACCACCAGCTCCTTAGTCTTTTTCACATTAAGCTGCAGATAATCTTGTGTGATCTTCCGCGGGATATTCAAACGTTTGTTTATCATCAAAGTATACAACTCTGAAATTCTTCTTCTCGTATAGCCATGAAAGAAAAGCATGGTAATCCCCAGATTCTCCACCCCGCCCCCACACAAAAAATGAGAACAATCAGACGAAAAACACAAAATGTAAAAGCTCTAAGACTGGGGAAAAAAAGTTTATAGTTCATAGTCCGTATCCATATCCATACCTAAAACCCAGAAAACCTGGGAAACATTTGCCACATGAAGTGCAGTCAAACGTCAGCTCCTGAGGAAATAGCAGAGGTACTTAATGAATACTTCAGTATTCACTATGGAAAAGGATCTTGCTGATTGTAGTGCTGACTTGCAGCTGACTGAAAAGCTTGAGCATGTAGATATTAAGAAAGAGGATGTGCTGGAGCTTTTGGAAAGCATCAAGTTGGATAAGTCGCCGGGACTGGATGAGATGTACCCCAGGCTACTGTGGGAGGCGAGGGAGGAGATCACTGAGCCTCTGGCGATGATCTTTGAATCATCAATGGGGGATGGGAGAGGTTCTGGAGGATTGGAGGATTGCAAATGTTGTTCCATTATTCAAAAAAGGGAGTAGAGATAGCCCAGGAAATTATAGACCAGTGAGTCTTACTTCAGTGGTTGCTGAGTTGATGGAGAAGATCCTGAGAGGCAGGATTTATGAACATTTGGAGAGGTATAATATGATTAGGAATAGTCAGCATGGTTTGGTCAAGGGCAGGTCGTGCCTTACAAGCCAGATTGAATTTTTTGAGGATGTGACTAAACACATTGATGAAGGAAGAGCATAAGATGTAGTGTATATGGATTTCAGCAAGGTATTTGATAAGGTACCGCATGCAAGGCTTATTGAGGAGGCATGGGATCCAAGGGGACATTGCTTTGTGGATCCAGAACTGGCTTGCCCACAGAAGGCAAAGAGTGGTTGTGGACAGGTCATATTCTGCATGGAGGTCGGTGACCAGTGGTGTGTCTCAGGGATCTGTTCTGTGACCCCTACTCTTCGTGATTTTTATAAATGACCTGGATGAGGAAGCGGAGGGATGGGTTAGTAAGTTTGCTGATGACACAAAGGTTGGGAGTGTTGTGGATAGTATGGAGGACTGTCAGAGGTTGCAGCGGGACATTGATAGGATGCAAAACTGGGCTGAGAAATGGCAGATGGAGTTGAATCCAAATAAGTGTGAAGTGGTTCATTTTGGTTGGTCAAATATGATGGCAGAATATAGTATTAATTGTAAGACTGGAGGATAAGAGGGTTCTTGGGGTCCAAGTCCATAGGGTGCTCAAAACAGCTGCGCAGGTTGGCTCTGTGGTTAAGAAGGCATACGGTGTATTGGCCTTCATCAATCGTGGAATTGAATTTAGGAGTCGAGAGGTAATGTTGCAGCTATATAGGACGCTGGTCAGACCCCACTTGGAGTACTGTGCTCAGTTCTGGTCGCCTCACTACAGGAAGGATGTGGAAGCCATAGAAAGGGTGCAGAGGAGACTTACAAGGATGTTGCCTGGATTGGGGAGCGTGCCTTATGAAAACAAGTTGAGTGAACTCGGCCTTTTCTCCTTGGAGCGATGGAGGATGAGAGGTGACCTGATAAAGGTGTATAAGATGATGAGAGGCATTGATCGTGTGGATAGTCAGAGGCTTTTTCCCAGGGCTGAAATGGTTAGCACAAGAGGACACAGGTTTAAGGTGCTGAGGAGTAGGTACAGAGAAGATGTCAGTGTTAAGTTTTTTACTCAGAGAGTGGTGAGTGCGTGGAGTGGGCTGCCGGCAACGGTGGTGGAGGTGGATATGATAGGGTCTTTTAAGAGACTTTTGGATAGATACATGGAGCTTAGAAAAATAGAGGGCTATGGGTAACCCTAGCAATTTCTAAGGTAGGGACACGTTCGGCACAACTTTGTGGGCTGAAGGGCCTGAATTGTGCTGTAGGTTTCTATGTTATGTTTCAGTACAATACAATACATATGCATAAACAATTATAAATTAAATTTTATGTACTTATTGTATAAATTAAGTTCGTTCATTATGTGGCATATTGTATGACGTGAGCGATCACGGTCTTTCCATGGCCACGAATGTTCTTGGCATTTTTTCTACAGAAGTGGTTTTGCCATTGCTTTGTTCTGGGCTGTGTCTTTACAAGACGGGTGACCCCAGCCCAGCCATTATCAATACTCGTCAGAGATTGTCTGCCTGGTGAGAGTGGTTGCATAACCAGGACTTGTGATATGCCCCGGCTCCAGAGACAATCGTTCTCCATGTGCTCCCATGCGTCACGTGACCTTGATCCGGGGGTGGGGAGGCTGAGCTGGTGCTACACCTTGCCCAAGGGTGACCTGCAGGCTAGCAGAGGGATGGAGCGCCTCACACCTCCTTTGGTGGAGAGGTTTCTCCACGAGTAACTAGTGCAAAAAGAGCAAAAAGATGTAGTGAAGTAGTGTTCTTGAGTCCATTGTCCTGAAGCTGTTTCTGAATCACTGAGAGTGTGTCTTCAGGCTCCTGTATCTCCTCCCTGATGGTAGCAATGAGAAGAGGACACGTCCTGGGTGATGGGGGTCCTTACAGATGGATGCTGCCTTCCTGAGGCACTGTAGATGTCCTGGATGCTGGGAGGCCAGTGCCCATGATGGAGCTGACTGAGTTCACAACTTTCTGCACTGGGCTTGCAGTTGAGATGCTTTGCATTTATGGACAACATATTGGAGTAAATAACTTAAATTTACAGACAAATTCTGGGCAAGAAAATAATCTGCTTGTTCCACCTCACCAAGCTTTAATGAAGGCTTTCAAAATTACGTGGATTACTTGTGGGAGATTAAGAACACAAAATATGTTCCTCAATTGAGGCATTGATCATTTGGATAGTCAGAGGCTTTTTCCCAGGGCGGGAATGGCTCGCACAAGAGGGCACAGTTTTAAAATTGTTATAAACCAGCAGCAATAGAGATGAATTTGAGACGGGATTTTATAAAAAAACGACGACGACTTTTATTAATCTCTACTCAAATAAACATGGAAAAGTAAACGAACGATTAACTTAAATGGATAATAATAAGTTATGACGCAGAATACGATTTCACAAAGTAACTGACCTTTCGACAAAGTGATCATCGCACAATACCCAAACCTTGTCAGGGTTAACAAACCATGCGTGCCACGTATGGCTGGGGTTCCAAATGTCAATCACACCCATAATGCGCCGAAAGCCACTGGTTAACCTCAATCCTTTTGAGGTTTGTTCGGATTCTTCACTCTCACTCTTTCTTCTTCTCTGATGGCGTAACTACCAACGGTGGACTCCCAACGAAATGAACTACGCAACAACTGCGGTTTCTCCTTGTATACCAGTTGGAACATGACATCACATCACCCCACTATCACAAGACCATTACATCATTCCAATAGCACAAGGCGTATTCACGAGATACTCACGGGACAGGTAACAAGGTGCTTGGAAATAGGTACAGAGGAGATGTCAGGGGTAAGTTTTGTACGCAGAGAGTGATGAGTGTGTGTAATGGGCTGCCGGTGACTGGTGCAAGTGGGTACAATAGGGTCTTTTAAGAGACTCCTGGACAGGTGGATGGAGCTCAGTAAAATAGAGGGCTATGGGTAACCCTAGGTAATTTCTAAGGTAAGGACATGTTCAGCACAGCATTGTGGGCCGAAGGGCTTGTACTGTGCTGTAGGTTTTCTTTGTTTCTATATTCTTGTCCACCATCAGATTTCTGAACGGTCCATGAGCCCCTCAACACCACCTCATTCTTTCACATTTTTTTTGTACGATTTAGTGGGTGACACAATAGCATAGTGGTTAGCAAGACCCTTTACAGCACCAACAATCAGTGCTCAATTCTCACTGCTGGCTGTAAGGAGTGTGTACGTTCACCCGGTGACCGTGTGGGCTTCTCCCAGTTGCTCCCGTTTCCTCCACAGTCCAATGACAGATGGATGAGGGTTAATAACTTGTGGACATGCAGTGTTGGCTTTGGAAGTGTGGAGACACTGATGAGCTGTCCCCAGCATTCCTCTGACTCTGTTGGTCAAGATGCAAGCCATGCATTTCATTGCATTTTTTTTGGTGAGTGTGAAAATACAGCTAATCTTGTCTTCTGTAATTTTATGGTCATTTTGTATCTTTGTACTGGACAGTTGCTGCAGAATAGTAAATGTCATGCCATTTAAGTCTGTGAAAATAAATCTCACTCTGATGGGTGTTTGTACCAGTGATCCCAGGAATGAAAGGGTTAACGTATGAGGCAGGCGTGCCATGGCTCTGAGCCTCTACTTTCTAGAGTTTAGAAGAATGAAGGTCGGATTTCATTGAAACCTATCGAATGTTGAAAGGCCTAGCTAGAGTGGTTATGGAGAGGATGTTTCCTATAGTGGGGAGACTAGGACCAGAGGGCACAGCCTCAGAATAGAGGGACATCCCTTTAAAACAGCGATGAGGAGGAATTTCTTTAGCCAGGGGGTAGTGAATCTGTGGAATTCATTACTAGAGACATCTGTGCAGGCCAAGTCATTGGGTATATTTAACGTGGAAGTTGATAGATTCTTGAGAAGTCAGGGTGTCAAAGGTTATGGGGAGGGGGGAAGGCAGGGGAATGGAGTTGAGTAGGATAATGAATCAGCGACGATGAAATAGCAGAGCAGACTCAATGGGTTGAATTGCCTAATTCTGCTCTAATGTCTTATGGTCTTGTCGTCTTTAGCTGCTTAGAGTCTGAGGTTCAGGAATTCCTTCAACAAACCTTTCTTCCTCTTTCCTTCAAACCATTCCATTACGTGAATCCCTTTGAACATTTGCATATTTTTCCCTAATGTTTATTTCTGTCATGACTGGAATTTGATGTTTCCTGCATTAATGTTAAGAATTTACCATACATCACAGCACAGTCAAGCCTGTCAGTCAGTCGTGGTGCCGATCTTTTAATCTGCTCCAATTTCACCCCTCCCTCCTCCATAACCCTCCATTCTTTCTATCATCTATGTGTATCTTTAAATGCTCCTAATGTATCTGCCTCTGCCACCACCCTGGCAGTGCGTTTCACACACCCACCACTCTGTAAATAAATAAATGAACAAACTACCTCTGACATTCTCCCTGTACTTTCCTCCAATCACCTTAAAATTATGTCCCCTAATACTGCAAACAACAGGAAATCTGCAGATGCTGGAAATACAAGCAACACACATAAAAGTTGCTGGTGAACGCAACAGGCCAGGCAGCATCTCTAGGAAGAGGTACAGTCGACGTTTCAGGCCGAGACCCTTCGTCAGGACTAACTGAAGGAAGAGTGAGTAAGGGATTTGAAAGTTGGAGGGGGAGGGGGAGATCCAAAATGATAGGAGAAGACAGGAGGGGGAGGGATGGAACCAAGAGCTGGACAGGTGATAGGCAAAAGGGATATGAGAGGATCATGGGACAGGAGGTCCGGGGAGAAAGACGGAGGGGGTGGGACCCAGAGGATGGGCAAGAGGTATATTCAGAGGGACAGACGGAGAAAAAGGAGAGTGAGAGAAAGAATGTGTGTATAAAAATAAGTAACAGATGCGGTACGAGGTGGAGGTGGGGCGTTAGCGGAAGTTAGAGAAGTCGATGTTCATGCCATCAGGCTGGAGGTTACCCAGACGGAATATAAGGTGTTGTTCCTCCAACCTGAGTGTGGCTTCATCTTTATAGTAGAGGAGGCCGTGGATAGACATGTCAGAATGGGAATGGGATGTGGAATTAAAATGTGTGGCCACTGGGAGATCCTGCTTTCTCTGGCGGACAGAGCGTAGATGTTCAGCAAAGCAGTCTCCCAGTCTGCGTCGGTCTCGCCAATATATAGAAGGCCACATCGGGAGCACCGGACGCAGTATATCACCCCAGCTGACTCACAGGTAAAGTGTTGCCTCACCTGGAAGGACTGTTTGGGGCCCTGAATGGTGGTAAGGGAGGAAGTGTAAGGGCATGTGTAGCACTTGTTCCGCTTACACGGATAAGTGCCAGGAGGGAGATCAGTGGGGAGGGATGGGGGGGGACAAATGGACAAGGGAGTCGCGTAGGGAGCGATCCCTGCGGAATCCAGAGAGAGGGGGGGAGGGAAAGATATGCTTAGTGGTGGGATCCCGTTGGAGCCGGCGGAAGTTACGGAGAATAATATGTTGGACCCGGAGGCTGGTGGGGTGGTAGGTGAGGACCAGGGGAACCCTATTCCTAGTGGGGTGGCGGGAGGATGGAGTGAGAGCAGATGTACGTGAAATGGGGGAGATGCGTTTAAGAGCAGAGTTGATAGTGGAGGAAGGGAAGCCCCTTTCTTTAAAAAAGGAGGACATCTCCCTCGTCCTAGAATGAAAAGCCTCATCCTGGGAGCAGATGCGGCAGAGACAGAGGAATTGCGAGAAGGGGATGGGGTTTTTGCAAGAGACAGGGTGAGAAGAGGAATAGTCCAGATAGCTGTGAGAGTCAGTAGGCTTATAGTAGACATCAGTGGATAAGCTGTCTCCAGAGACAGAGACAGAAAGATCTAGAAAGGGGAGGGAGGTGTCGGAAATGGACCAGATAAACTTGAGGGCAGGGTGAAAGTTGGAGACAAAGTTAATAAAGTCAACGAGCTCTGCATGCGTGCAGGAAGCAGCGCCAATGCAGTCGTCGATGTTGCGAAGGAAAAGTGGGGGACAGATACCAGAATAGGCACGGAACATAGATTGTTCCACAAAGCCAACAAAAAGGCAGGCATATCTAGGACCCATACGGGTGCCCATAGCTACACCTTTAGTTTGGAGGAAGTGGGAGGAGCCACTTCAGTTAGTCCTGACGAAGGGTCTCGGCCTGAAACGTCGACTGTACCTTTTCCTAGAGATGCTGCCTGGCCTGCTGCGTTCACATGCAACTTTGATGTGTGTCCCCTAATACTAGTCATTTCCACCCTGGGTGATCAGCTTTATTTGTCATACGTACATGGAGATATACAGTGAAATGCATCGTTTTGTTCAAGTGAAAACGAATCGGTGCCTCTTACTTTCTGGCACACCACTGCTGATCAGAGAAAGCATCCTCCCCTCACTTCCCACCCCCCTCGGGGTAGCAATCAGCACAAGTGATGACCCTCCCACCCCAGACCTTTTGTTTATTCATTTATTTGTTTGTTGATTGAGATACCGCGAGGAACTGTCCTTCCAGCCGTGCCACCCAGTAACCCACCGATTTAACCCTCGCCTAATCACAGGACAGTTTACAAAGACCGATTAACCTACCAACTGGTATGGCTTTGGACTGTGGGAGGAAACCAGAGCACCCGGAGGAAACCCACGCGATCACGGGGAGAATGTACAGGTCTACAATTCCTTATCCGAAATCCTTGGGGCCAGTTGCATTTCAGAATTCAGAGTTTTTCGGATTTCAGAAAATTGATAATTATGTTTGAGTGCCGGTGGACTTTAGGACCCGGGGGAGCTCTGGACCTACGCACATCCTCCCGTATACTTTAAATCATCTCTAGATTACTTATAATACCTAATACAATGTAAATGCTATGTAAATAGTTGTTATACTGTATTGTTTAGGGAATAATGACAAGAAAAGAAGTCTGTACTTGCTCAAACAATGAGTGCTGGAGAGAGAACTTCTGGGTTTTCTTGATCCGCGCTCTTTTACAAATACTGTTACAGTTTATTATAGAGTAATATACTGATAAATGAAATGGTGGGATAATTATGGACCATAAATACTCTAGTACATTTTATTTCCAACAAAAACATTCAATAAAACATAAATATACAGCTTCAAAAGAACCGAATCAAACACATGGTAAACGACTTACTGGAATAAATGTAGAACGTAAATACTCTAGGACATATACAGGTTCAAACTAAGCTAAGTATGTACAGGTACCTCTAGTTAAACTGCAATACGTCTGGCAAACAAAGCTAAATACTCTACAGGTACAGTACCTGATGGGCCAGGAACAGGATTCTCAAGTTATGAAGCAGCACTACAACAGACAGCATTTTTAAAGACTTCTTCAAGTGTCATCTGTCTCATTAACATAGGTTTATGTCTAAGCAATCTCTCTTTAACTGAGTAAACTGCCGTAATCTCTTGCTCACTGATAAATGCCCGTTGTTCAAGGCCAGCAATTAACTTGAATTGAGTGGCGTCAGCTGTTGGCGCGCCAAACCAGCCTTGTTACGACACGCTCCACACTCCACGAAGAAAACTTCGGTTTCCGGAGCTTTTTGGTTTTCAGAGTTTCGGATAAGGGATTGTGGACCTGTACAAACTCCTTACTGTCAACGGCAGGAGTTGAACCTGGGTGACCTGTTCGGTAAGGTGTTGTGCTAATCACTATGGAACCGTGCCACCACAGTCACCCCCAGTCAGGAAGAAGATCAGAAAGCTTGTAAGCATATACCACCAGACTCAAGGAAAGCATACATCATACACAGCACGTAAAACAAAATATTAACATAAATAAATTATTAATATAAAATCCAAAAACGCAAGTGAAGTACGCAGCACAAGTAAGCAGATTGCTGACCTATTCACGAGGCCTAGTATCGTAGCATCGAAGAGACTGAACAATGTTTGGATGACGATTTAGGCACCAGGCCAGGTTGAAAAGGTCAGGGTGTCAGGGCCTGAGGCAAGAGACGGGCTGGTTCAGATTGCTGCGCCACTCTGAGAACGGACTCTGCGGACTTCAGAATGTCCCTCGCTTTGTTTACTGTTTGCATGATTTGTTGTTTTTTGGGTTCATTTGGGTTCCTTTGTTTGTGGCTGCCTGGTGGGAGATGAATCTGAGGTTGTATAATGTCTACGTACTTTGATAATAAATGTACTTTGAATTTTGGCGGCATATTCATTAGTCTCATGGTCTGAGGGAGGAAGCTGTTACCCAGTCCGACAGTCCTAGTCCTGATGCTCCGTGACCTCCTTCCTGAAAGTAGCAGGTCAAAGGGATGGGTGATAGGGATTCTCAGAAATATTCATAGCTCCAGGAAAGTGGCTACACAGGTCAATAGGGTTTTTGAAAAGGCTTATGGAATGCGTGTTTTTATTAGTTAAGGCATTCAGTTCAAAAGTCAAGAGGTTATTGGAGAACTGTGCAGACGCAACAGACGTGCTCCCGTGCAGGTCCGGTGAAGAGCTTTAAAAACCCAGTCTCTACAGGACGGAGGCACTGTTCCGCCAGCCGAGCGGCTGTTGTGGGGAGCGGTCATTGTCGGAGTAGTCTGAGGCACAGTAGTAAGGCTTTAGCTCAACAGCGAGAACAGACAGGCAAGATAAATAGGTGAGTTCATGTCTTATTTCTTATTTCACTCTCAAGAGAATAGGGGGTATGTCTACAGAGCCAGTGTTCTGTTCTGGGTGTCAAGTGTGGGATTTCCAGGAGACTTCCCAGCCTCTCTGATAGCCACATCTGTACCAGGTGCATCAAGATGCAGCTCCTTATAAATCGTGTTAGGGAACTGGAGCTGCAGCTCGATGATCTTCAGCTTGTTAGGGAAGGTGAATCAGTGTTAGACAGGAACTACAGGGAGGTAGTCACCCCAGGGCTACAGGAGATAGATAAATGGGAGACTGTCAGGAGAGGAAAGGGAGAATGTCAGATAGTGGAGAGCACCCCTATGGCCGTCCCCCTCAACAATTAGTACTCCATTTTGAGTACTGTTGGGGAGGGGGACACAACCCACCTGGGGGAAGCAACAGTGACCGTACCGCTGGCACTGAGTCTGGCCCTGTGACTCAGGAGGGTAGAGAACTGAAGATGATAGTAGCAGGAACAGGGGACTCTACAGTCAGGGGGACAGATAGGCAGTTCTGTGGATTCAAAAAGGAAACATGGATGGTAGTTTGCCTCCCAGGTGCCAGGGTCCGAGATGTTTCTGGACACATCCACAATATCCTGAAAAGGGAGGGTGAGGAAGTCATGGTACATATTTGTGCCAACGATATAGGTAGAAAAAGGGAGGAGGTCCAGAAAAAAGAATACAGGGAGTTAGGAAGGAAGCTGAGAAGCAGGACCTCAAGGGTAGTAATCTCGGGATTGCTGCCTGTGCCATACTACGGTGAATATAGGAATAGAATGAGGTGGCAGATAAATGAGTGGCTGAAGAATTGGAGTAGGTGGCAGCGATTCAGATTTCTGGATAATTGGGACTTCTTCTGGGGCTGGTGGGACCTGTACAAAAGAGACGGGTTGGCCTTTAATCCGAGGGGGACCAATATTCTTGTGGGCAGGTTTAGTAGAGCTGACGGGAGTGGCTTAAACTAATATTGAAGCGGGATGGGAACCAGTATGGTAGAGCTGAGGATGAGGATGAGCCAGCAGGTTTACAAGTAGATGATGGATGTAATATGAATGTAAGGAAGGACAAGCCAATGACTGGGTACAAATGTAGACAGAGCAAAGAGTGAAATTGTACCACAGAGGCAAAATTCAAAAGGGCAAAGAATGCAGGACTGAAGGTGCAGTATTTAAAAGCGTGTTGCATTCAGAGTAAGGTGGACAAACTTGAGGCGCAATGAGAGATCGGTCAGTATGACATTGTGGTCATCACTGAATTATGGCTGTAAGAAGGCCAGATTTGGGAGCTTAACATCAAAGGACATACTCTGTATCAAAGGACAGGCAGGAAGGCGTAGATGGTACTATGGCTCTGTTAGTAAGAGATGAAATTACATCTTTAGAAAGAGGTGACATAAGGTCAGAGAATGTTGAATCTATGTGGGTGGAGTTAAGAAACTGCAAGGGTGAAAAAACCATTATGGGAACCATATACAGGCCTCCAAATAGTAGCCAAGATGTGGTGCCGAGATCGCAAGGGGTGATCGAAAAGGCATGTAATAAGGGTAATGTCACGATTGTAATGGGGACCTCAATATACAAGGGGATTGGGAAAATCAGTTGGTGTCAGTTCACAAAAGAGGGAATTTGTTGAATGCCTACAAGATGGCTTTTTAGAGCAGTTTGTTCTTCAGCCTAATTGGGGAAAAACTATTGTAGACTGGGTGTGGTGTAATTATCAGGATCTTATTAGGGAGTTTAATGTAAAGGAACCTTTAGGAGGCAGTGATCATACTGTGATTGAATTCATACTGCAATTTGAGAAGGAGAAGCATAACTCACATGTATCAGTATCACAATGAAATAAAAGGAATTACAGAGGCATGAGAGAGGAGCTTCTCCAGGTGGATTAGAGGGGGATACTGGTGGGGATGATGGCAGAGCAGAGGTGGCTAACGTTTCTGTGAACAGTTCACAAGGCGCAGGATAGAAATGTCCCACAGAGGAAGAAGTTTTCAAATGGCAGGGTAGGCAACCGTAGCTGACAAAGGAAATTAAGGACTGAATAAAGCCAAGGAAAAGGCATATCAGGTAGCAGAACTGAGTGGGAAATTGGATGATTGGGAAGCTTTTAAAATCCAACAAAAGGCAACTAAAAAAATCTATAAGAAGGGAAAAGATAAAATATGAGAGCAGACTAGACAATAATATGAAGCAGGATTATGGAAGTTTTTTCAGTTTTATAAAAAATAAAAGAGAGGTGAGAATTGATACTGGACCACTGGAAAATGATGCTGGTGAGGTAGTAATGGGGGACAAAGAAATGACAGATGAACTCAAAGGGTACTTTGCATCGGTCTTCACTGTGGAAGACACTAGCAGTGCGCCAGAGATCCGTGAGTGTCGGGGAGCAGGAGTGAGTCCCATTGCTATGACAAAGGAAAAAGTGCGAGGCAAGCTCAACGGTCTTGAGATGGATAAGTCACTTGGACCAGAAGGACTACATCCCAGAGTCCTGAGAGAGGTTGTTGAAGAGGTAACCGATCCATTGGTCATGATCTTTCAAGAATCACCAGATTCTGGCGCAGTCCTGGAGGACTGTAAGATTGAAAATGTCACTCCACTCTTTAAGAAGGGAGAAAGGCAAAAGAAAGGAAGCTATAGGCCAGTTAGTCTAACCTCAGTGGTTGGGAAAGTGTTTGGAGTCTGTTATTAAGGATGAGGTTTTGAGGTACTTGGAGACTAATGACAAAGTAAGTCAAAGTCAGCATGGTTTCTGCCAAGGGAAATCTTGCCTGATAAATCTGAAGTAACAAGCAGGGTGGACAAAAGAGAGACAGTGGATATCATTCAATTGGATTTTCAGAAGGCATTTAATAAGGTGCCACACATGAGGCTACTTAACAAGATAAAATTCTATGGTGTTACAGGAAAGATATTGGTACAGACAGCGGAATGGCTGACAGGCGGGAGGCAGCGAGTGGGAATAAAAGGGGGCCTTTTCTGGTTGGCTACCAGTAACTAGTGGTGGTCCTCAGGGATCAGTATTGGGACTGCAACTTTTCACATTGTTTGTCAATGATTTGGATAATGAAATTGATAGCTTTGTGGCAAAGTTTGTGGATGATACGAAGATAGGTGGAGGGGTTGGTTTTGCTGAGGAAGTGATGCATTGCAGCAGGACTTCAACAAAATGGAAGAATGGGCAAAAAGTGGCAGACGGAATACAGTGTTGGGAAATGTACGATATTGCATTTTGCTAAAAGGAACAATAGTGCAGACCGTTATCTAAACGGGGAGAAGGTTCAAACATCAGAGATGTAGAGATACTCGGGTGTCCTTGTGAAGACTCCCAAAAGGTTAAATGCCAACATTGCATTTACCTTCTTTACCACAGACTTAACCTGTAAATTAACCTTTCAAGGGGAATAGAATATAAAAACAAGGAGATAATGCTGAGACTTTATAAGACACTAGTCAGGCCGTACTTAGAGTATTGTCAACAGTTTTGGGCCCCATATCTCAGAAAGGATGTGTTGTCATTGGAGAGAGTCCAGGGGAGGTTCACAAGGATGATTCCAGGAATGAAGGGGTTAACATATGAGGAGCTTTTGGCAGCTTTGGGCCTGTACTCACTAGAATTTAGAAGAATGCGGGGGGATCTCATTGAAACCTACTGAATGTTGAAAGGACTAGATAGGGTAGATGTGGAGAAGATGTTTCCTGTGGTGGGGGTATCCAGAACTAGAGGGCACAGTCTCAAAATTGAAGGGATGACCTTTTAGAACAGAGGTAAGGAGGATTTTTTTTATTATTCAGAGAGTAGTAAATCTGTGGAATGCTCTGCCACAGACTGTGGTGGAGGCAAGTCCATGGGTATATTTAAGGAGGAAGTTGATAGTTTCCTGATTAGTCAGGGCATCAAAGGATATGGTGAGAAGGCAGGTGTATGGGTTGAGTGGGATCTGGGATCAACTATGATGAAATGGCAGAGCAGACTCGTTGGGCTGAATGGCCTAATTCTCCTACCTCTTATTGTCTTGTGTTGCAACATTATAAAACTGGCTAGGTCACATCTGGAGTATTGCATACAGTTTTGGTCACCCTACTATAGGAAGGATGTTGTGACTTTGAAGGGGTGCAGGACTGGTTTACCATGAGAGGCTGGTCAAGCCTTGGTTCTTGTCTTTGGAGCAATGAAGGCCTAGGGAGATCCGGTAGAGGTTTATAAGATTATGTGAGGCATAGATACGGTAGGCAGGGAATATCTGTTTCCCAGCGAGAAATGTATAATACCAGACGACATGTATTGAAGGTGAGAGGGGTAGGTTGAAAGTGAATGTTGAGGGGTAAGTTCTTTTACTCAGAGTGGTGGATGCTTGGAATGCACTGCTTGGTACGGTGGTAGAGACAAATACGTTAGAGGCTTTTAAGAGACATTTAGGTAGGTGCATGAATGTGAGGAAGGTGGAGGGATATGGAATTGCGTAGGAAGGAGTGTCTTTAAGATTTTACGATTTACTTTTTAACTAGTTTGGCACAACATTGTGCGCTGAACGACCTGTTCCTGTCTTGTACTGCTCTGTGTAATTCTTCAGGCCCTTTGTCTCCAGTGCTGCCGGTAACTGTGGGGGAGGGAGACCCCAGTGATCCCCTGGTGGTTTTCATTAACCTGTCCACCTGCGCACCACAATTTCTCTGTAATTTGTAATTATATATTGTTTTTTCTCCTATTTTTGCTACCTCAAGCCACTTGTGTTTGGAATAGTTTGTGTTCTTGGTCGGGGAACAGACCTTTTCACTGTACTTAGAACCTGTGTCAATAATAAACCAATGGCAAATTATCTATAAATTCAAGTTTTGTTAACTAGAGGAGATTGTGATCGCCAGTAAAAAATATTATTTAGGGCACGGATTGACCTGAGAGGAGAGATAATGGAAACTGAATCTATAATAGCTGCTTTTAACAGGGAATCAATATCTGGGAAAAAAAAAGTAGCGATGGAAAAGGTCAGAGGTCAGGGACAAAGTGGATTGTTCTTTCCGTGAAGGGACAGGCGAGGTAAGCAGCGTCTATCATCGGGATTCCCACCTTCCAGTGCTCTCCTCGCTCTGCCTTCTGGGAGGAGGTACAGGAACTGCAGGACTCACACCACCAGGTTCAGGAATAGTTATTACCCCTCAATCATCAGGCTCCTGAACCAGACAGGTTAACTTCACCCCTCACCCAACGCTGAACTGTCCCCACAACCAATGGACTCACTTTCAAAGACTCTTCATCGCATGTCCTTGATATTTATTGTCTATTTATTTACTGTTTTTTTTCCATTTTCTTTTTGCATTGCAGTGCACAACTTTCAATATTTATTTTATTTTTTTCGTTTTGTATTTGCACAGTTTGTTGTCCTTGGTACATTGGTTGTTTGTCCGTCCTGTCGGGTGCAGTCTTTCACTGATTCCATTGTGTTTCTTGCATTGACTGCAAATGCCCACAACAAAATGAATCTCAGGGCTGTATATGGTGACATATATGTACTTTGATAATAAATTTACTTCGAACTTTGAAACTGGTGGTCTTGGCCTGTAAGGTTCAAAGTCAATTACTACCAGCCTATACAACCCTGACATTCATTTGCCCGCAGGCATTGACCGTAAATACAAAAAGCACAATACTGTATAATTATTGAAGGTACATGCCCAACGAGATGGACAAACAACCAATATCCAAAAGACAACTAACTATGCAAATACAAAAAGAGAGAAAAAACAAAATAATAAATAAGCAACAAATATTGACAGCATGAGACAAAGTGTCCTTTAAAGTGAGTTTATAGGTTTGGGGCCAGTTCAATGTTGGGGCAATATAATTTAAGACCCCACCCACCCTGGACATTCCCTCTTCTCCCGTCTCCCTTCAGGCAGAAGGTACAAAAGCCTGAAAGCACGTACACCAGGCTCGAGGACAGCTTCTATCCCACTGTTAGCAGACTCTTGAACAGTCCCCTAGGACAATAAGGTAGACACTTGATATCATAATCTACCTCGTTCTGATCTTCCTTATTGTTTACCGGTGTCTGCACTGTCTCTGTAACCGTAACACTTAATTCTGCATTCTGTTATTGTTTTCCCAGGTTCTACCTCAATGTACAGATGTGATGAAACAATCTGCATGGATGGCGTGCAGAACACAGTTTATCACTGTACCTTGGTACCTGTGACAATAACATAGCATCTTCCTCTTAAAGAGTGGGAGAAGTCTAGAACCAGAGGGCACAGCCTCAGAATAGCGGGGCGTCCGTTTAGAACAGAGATGAGGGGAATTTCTTTACCCAGAAGGTGGTGAATCTCTGGTATCCATTATCACAGATGGCTGTGGAGGCCAAGTCATTGAATATATTTATAGAGGAAGTTGGTGGTTTCTTGGTTAGTCAGAGTGTCAAAGGTTCAAAGGTCAAACAGAGAAGGCAGGAGAATGGGATTGAGAGGGAAAATAAATCAGCCATGATGGAATGTCAAGAGCAGGCTTGATGGGCTGAATGGCCTTTCCCTCCTTATGGTCTTATCTCCATCTGCACCAGAGGTGGATCCACTATGGAGTGGCCTTGTTGACACAGTTCACTGTGTGAAGACGAGAGTTTTTGCAAATGCTGGAAATCCAGAGCAACATGCACAAAGTGATGTAGAAGCTCAACAGGTCAGACATCTTTGGAAATGAATAAACAGTTGACGTTTCGGGTTGAAACTCTTCATCAGGATGGGAAAGGAAGGGGGAAGATGCCAGAAAAGGGTGGGTGGGGGGAGGGGAATGAGTATCAGCTAGAAGGTGAGAGGTGAAGCCAGGCGGGTGGGGAAGTGGGGGATGAAGTAAGAAGCTAGGACGTGATTGGTGGAAGAGCTAAAGGGCTGAAGAAGGGGGAATCTCATTGGAGAGGAGAGTGGACTATGGGAGGAAGGGAAGGAGGAGGGCCACCAGGCGGAGGTGATAGGCAGGTGAGGAGGTGAGGTAAGGGGCCAGACTGGGAAATGGAAGAAGGAAGGGGAAAAATTCCCAGAAGCTGGCAAAATCGATGTTCATGCCATCAGTTTGGATGCTCCTGCAGCGTGCGGTGTGAAGACTGTCATTTATCAGGACAACTCATGCATCACTGGAGCCATGCTGTGAAGATTACAGGTTGAGGTATGTGAATGTGACAGGCGCTGCTTAGCAGGCAAGGAGTAGGAGGTTCCTTGTCTGCACTTCAACAAGCGTATATAACAAGCAAAGTTTGTTCTTCTGAAAGTGGGTCAGTGCTGGCATCTGTTATCGTAACGGCAGAGGAATGGAGCGGTGTAGTCCATTTCCCTTGTACTCAAAGTCCCTAGCAGTGGGATTATTTACACTCAGTGGTCACTTCCTTTGGAATCTCCTGTACCTAGTAAAGTGGCCACGGAGTGTATGTTCCTGGTCTTCTGTTGCTGTAGCCCATCCACTTCAAGGTTCAATGAGTTGTGCTTTTCTCTGCATTACCATTGTAATGCGTGGTTATTGAGTTACTGGCAGCTTGAACCAGTCTGGCCATTCTCCTCTGACCTCTCTCGTTCACAAGGCACTTTCGCTCGTATTCCAAAGGCATACAGATTAGGGCAGGGGAGTTGTGGACATGCTGTGTTAGCACTGGAGTATGTGACAACACTTGCAGGCTGCCCCCAGCACACCCTCGGACTGTGTTGGCTGTAGACGCGAGCAACGCCTTTCACTGCATGTTTCGATGTACCTGTGACAAATAAAGCTAATCCGAGATCTCTTGTTCATCCTGGCAAAGTTAAGATCAAGTTGTCTGTTCGGCCCATCTGGTCCATACTGGCCTTGAGTTCCCCACTCTCTGCTTCTGCATCTCACAGCATCAGTACTGTCTCCATTGCCTCCCCCCCCCCAAACTTCTGGTTTTCAGCCCAAGCCCTTCACCGCCCCCCATCCCTCTGGGGAAACAAGAACTGTACAGTCATTCGGCCCAGAAACAGGCCTTGCTTCCCATCGTGTCCGTGACCGCCATCAATAACTCACACAGTCAGCGGGAGAACCTACAAACTCCACGCAGGCAGAATGCCCATTCGACAGGGGCATCCATTGACTGGTCCCCTCATCCCATCAGCTGGCCTACTGACCTCACAGCCTACCTCAATGTCACCCTGCACCTTGCTGCACTTTCTCTGTAACTGTGACACTCTATTCCGCATTCTGCCGTTGTTTGACCCAGCCCCGCCTCGATGCACTGAAATGTTGAAATGATTTGTATGGACACAAGTACAAGATTATTTAATAGCAATCTTCAGTACTCGAGTGAAAGGAAGAACAAAATGATTGTGACGCCAGATCTAATGCAGCATAAACATCAATAGAAAAGCAGTCCTATAAACCACAACGTACAAGTAACTGAGTGTGGCCGTATATATGTAAGATTATCTTATATACAGTACCTAGACTGTATGTGTACAGTATATGTGTATATGTCCATGAAGTTACAGTAGGTGCAGCGTATCTAAACACAAGCTGACTGACAGAAAATGTTAAAATGACAAAATGATTCTTGGCTTCTTGGTCGCAGCAGGGCAGATGAAATCAGAGTAGAACAGAGACTGTCAGTGTGGGTTGGGTATGAGGTGTGGAGTGTCAGTGTGAAGTGTCAGTGTGGAGTGTCAGTGTGGAGTGACAGTGTGGAGTGTCAGTGTGGAGTGTCAGTGTGGAGTGTCAGTGTGAAGTGTCAGTGTGGAGTGACAGTGTGGAGTGTCAGTGTGGAGTGTCAGTGTGGAGTGACAGTGTGGAGTGTCAGTGTGGAGTGTCAGTGTGGAGTGTCAGTGTGAAGTGACAGTGAATGGGGGCTGAAGGGGATGGTGAGGGACTGTGGAGAGGAGTGTGTCAGTGTGGGTATGAGGTGTGGAGTGTCAGTGTGGAGTGTCAGTGTGGAGTGTCAGTGTGGAGTGACAGTGTGGAGTGTCAGTGTGGAGTGTCAGTGTGGAGTGTCAGTGTGAAGTGTCAGTGTGGAGTGACAGTGTGGAGTGACAGTGTGGAGTGTCAGTGTGGAGTGTCAGTGTGGAGTGTCAGTGTGAAGTGACAGTGAATGGGGGCTGAAGGGGATGGTGAGGGACTGTGGAGAGGAGTGTGTCAGTGTGGGTATGAGGTGTGGAGTGTCAGTGTGAAGTGACAGTGAATGGGGATGAAGGGGATGGTGAGGGACTGTGGAGAGGAGTGTGTCAGTGTGGGTATGAGGTGTGCAGTGTCAGTGTGGAGTGACAGTGAATGGGGGCTGAAGGGGATGGTGAGGGACTGTGGAGAGGAGTGTGTCGGTGTGGGTATGAGGTGTGGAGTGTCAGTGTGAAGTGACAGTGAATGGGGGCTGAAGGGGATGGTGAGGGACTGTGGAGAGGAGTGTGTCAGTGTGGGTATGAGGTGTGGAGTGTCAGTGTGAAGTGACAGTGAATGGGGGGATGAAGGGGATGGTGAGGGACTGTGGAGAGGAGTGTGTCAGTGTGGGTATGAGGTGTGGAGTGTCAGTGTGGAGTGACAGTGTGGAGTGTCAGTGTGGAGTGTCAGTGTGGAGTGTCAGTGTGAAGTGTCAGTGTGGAGTGACAGTGTGGAGTGTCAGTGTGGAGTGTCAGTGTGGAGTGACAGTGTGGAGTGTCAGTGTGAAGTGACAGTGAATGGGGATGAAGGGGATGGTGAGGGACTGTGGAGAGGAGTGTGTCAGTGTGGGTATGTGGTGTGGAGTGTCAGTGTGAAGTGACAGTGAATGGGGGCTGAAGGGGATGGTGAGGGACCGTGGAGAGGAGTGTGTCGGTGTGGGTATGAGATGTGGAGTGTCAGTGTGAAGTGACAGTGAATGGGGGGATGAAGGGGATGGTGAGGGACTGTGGAGAGGAGTGTGTCAGTGTGGGTATGAGGTGTGGGGTGTCAGTGTGGAGTGACAGTGAATGGGGGCTGAAGGGGATGGTGAGGGACTGTGGAGAGGAGTGTGTCAGTGTGGGTATGAGGTGTGGAGTGTCAGTGTGAAGTGACAGTGAATGGGGGCTGAAGGGGATGGTGAGGGACTGTGGAGAGGAGTGTGTCGGTGTGGGTATGAGGTGTGGAGTGTCAGTGTGGAGTGACAGTGAATGGGGGGATGAAGGGGGTGATGAGGGACTGTGGAGAGGAGTGTGTCAGTGTGGGTATGAGGTGTGGAGTGTCAGTGTGGAGTGTCAGTGAATGGGGGGGATGAAGGGGGTGGTGAGGGACTGTGGAGAGGAGTGTGTCAGTGTGGGTATGAGGTGTGGAGTGTCAGTGTGGAGTGACAGTGAATGGGGGGATGGGGTGGTGAGGGACTGTGGAGAGGAGTGTGTCAGTGTGGGTATGAGGTGTGGAGTGTCAGTGTGAAGTGACAGTGAATGGGGGGATGAAGGGGATGGTGAGGGACTGTGGAGAGGAGTGTGTCAGTGTGGGTATGAGGTGTGGAGTGTCAGTGTGGAGTGTCAGTGAATGGGGGGATGAAGGGGGTGAGGAGGGACTGTGGAGAGGAGTGTGTCAGTCTGGGTATGAGGTGTGGAGTGTCAGTGTGGAGTGTCAGTGAATGGGGGGGATGAAGGGGGTGGTGAGGGACTGTGGAGAGGAGTGTGTCAGTGTGGGTATGAGGTGTGGAGTGTCAGTGTGAAGTGACAGTGAATGGGGGGATGAAGGGGGTGGTGAGGGACTGTGGAGAGGAGTGTGTCAGTGTGGGTATGAGATGTGGAGTGTCAGTGTGAAGTGACAGTGAATGGGGGGATGAAGGGGGTGATGAGGGACTGTGGAGAGGAGTGTGTCAGTGTGGGTATGAGGTGTAGAGTGTCAGTGTGAAGTGACAGTGAATGGGGGGATGAAGGGGATGGTGAGGGACTGTGGAGAGGAGTGTGTCAGTGTGGGTATGAGGTGTGGAGTGTCAGTGTGAAGTGACAGTGAATGGGGGATGAAGGGGGTGATGAGGGACTGTGGAGAGGAGTGTGTCAGTGTGGGTATGAGGTGTGGAGTGTCAGTGTGAAGTGACAGTGAATGGGGGCTGAAGGGGGTGATGAGGGACTGTGGAGAGGAGTGTGTCAGTGTGGGTATGAGGTGTGGAGTGTCAGTGTAAAGTGACAGTGAATGGGGGGATGAAGGGAGTGATGAGGGACTGTGGAGAGGAGTGTGTCAGTGTGGGTATGAGGTGTGGAGTGTCAGTGTACAGTGACAGTGAATGGGGGGATGGGGTGGTGAGGGACTGTGGAGAGGAGTGTGTCAGTGTGGGTATGAGGTGTGGAGTGTCAGTGTGAAGTGACAGTGAATGGGGGCTGAAGGGGATGGTGAGGGACTGTGGAGAGGAGTGTGTCAGTGTGGGTATGAGGTGTGGAGTGTCAGTGTGAAGTGACAGTGAATGGGGGGATGGGGTGGTGAGGGACTGTGGAGAGGAGTGTGTCAGTGTGGGTATGAGGTGTGGAGTGTCAGTGTGAAGTGACAGTGAATGGGGGCTGAAGGGGATGGTGAGGGACTGTGGAGAGGAGTGTGTCAGTGTGGGTATGAGGTGTGGAGTGCCAGTGTGAAGTGACAGTGAATGGGGGCTGAAGGGGATGGTGAGGGACTGTGGAGAGGAGTGTGTCAGTGTGGGTATGTGGTGTGGAGTGTCAGTGTGAAGTGACAGTGAATGGGGGGATGAAGGGGGTGATGAGGGACTGTGGAGAGGAGTGTGTCAGTGTGGGTATGAGGTGTGGAGTGTCAGTGTGAAGTGACAGTGAATGGGGGGATGAAGGGGGTGATGAGGGACTGTGGAGAGGAGTGTGTCAGTGTGGGTATGAGGTGTGGAGTGTAACTATAAAGTGACAGTGAATGGGGGGATGAAGGGGGTGATGAGGGACTGTGGAGAGGAGTGTGTCAGTGTGGGTATGAGGTGTGGAGTGTAACTATAAAGTGACAGTGAATGGGGGGATGAAGGGGGTGATGAGGGACTGTGGAGAGGAGTGTGTCAGTGTGGGTATGAGGTGTGGAGTGTAACTATAAAGTGACAGTGAATGGGGGGATGAAGGGGGTGATGAGGGACTGTGGAGAGGAGTGTGTCAGTGTGGGTATGAGGTGTGGAGTGTCAGTGTACAGTGACAGTGAATGGGGGGATGAAGGGGGTGATGAGGGACTGTGGAGAGGAGTGTGTCAGTGTGGGTATGAGGTGTGGAGTGTCAGTGTACAGTGACAGTGAATGGGGGGATGGGGTGGTGAGGGACTGTGGAGAGGAGTGTGTCAGTGTGGGTATGAGGTGTGGAGTGTCAGTGTGAAGTGACAGTGAATGGGGGCTGAAGGGGATGGTGAGGGACTGTGGAGAGGAGTGTGTCAGTGTGGGTATGAGGTGTGGAGTGTCAGTGTGAAGTGACAGTGAATGGGGGCTGAAGGGGATGGTGAGGGACTGTGGAGAGGAGTGTGTCAGTGTGGGTATGAGGTGTGGAGTGTCAGTGTGAAGTGACAGTGAATGGGGTCTGAAAGGGATGGTGAGGGACTGTGGAGAGGAGTGTGTCAGTGTGGGTATGAGGTGTGGAGTGTCAGTGTGAAGTGACAGTGAATGGGGGCTGAAGGGGATGGTGAGGGACTGTGGAGAGGAGTGTGTCAGTGTGGGTGTGAGGTGTGGAGTGTCAGTGTGAAGTGACAGTGAATGGGGGCTGAAGGGGATGATGAGGGACTGTGGAGAGGAGTGTGTCAGTGTGGGTATGAGGTGTGGAGTGCCAGTGTGAAGTGACAGTGAATGGGGGCTGAAGGGGATGGTGAGGGACTGTGGAGAGGAGTGTGTCGGTGTGGGTATGAGGTGTGGAGTGTCAGTGTGAAGTGACAATGTATGGGGGGGATGAAGGGGGTGATGAGGGACTGTGGAGAGGAGTGTGTCAGTGTGGGTATGTGGTGTGGAGTGTCAGTGTGAAGTGACAGTGAATGGGGGGATGAAGGGGGTGATGAGGGACTGTGGAGAGGAGTGTGTCAGTGTGGGTATGAGGTGTGGAGTGTCAGTGTGAAGTGACAGTGAATGGGGGGATGAAGGGGGTGATGAGGGACTGTGGAGAGGAGTGTGTCAGTGTGGGTATGAGGTGTGGAGTGTAACTATAAAGTGACAGTGAATGGGGGGATGAAGGGGGTGATGAGGGACTGTGGAGAGGAGTGTGTCAGTGTGGGTATGAGGTGTGGAGTGTCAGTGTACAGTGACAGTGAATGGGGGGATGGGGTGGTGAGGGACTGTGGAGAGGAGTGTGTCAGTGTGGGTATGAGGTGTGGAGTGTCAGTGTAAAGTGACAGTGAATGGGGGCTGAAGGGGATGATGAGGGACTGTGGAGAGGAGTGTGTCAGTGTGGGTATGAGGTGTGGAGTGTCAGTGTAAAGTGACAGTGAATGGGGGCTGAAGGGGATGGTGATGGACTGTGGAGAGGAGTGTGTCAGTGTGGGTATGAGGTGTGGAGTGTAACTATAAAGTGACAGTGAATGGGGGGATGAAGGGGGTGATGAGGGACTGTGGAGAGGAGTGTGTCAGTTTGGGTATGAGATGTGGAGTGTCAGTGTGAAGTGACAGTGAATGGGGGGATGAAGGGGGTGATGAGGGACTGTGGAGAGGAGTGTGTCAGTGTGGGTATGAGGTGTGGAGTGTCAGTGTGAAGTGACAGTGAATGGGGGGATGAAGGGGGTGAGGAGGGACTGTGGAGAGGAGTGTGTCAGTGTGGGTATGAGGTGTGGAGTGTCAGTGTGAAGTGACAATGTATGGGGGGGATGAAGGGGGTGGTGAGGGGCTGTGGAGAGGAGTGTGTCAGTGTGGGTATGTGGTGTGGAGTGTCAGTGTGAAGTGACAGTGAATGGGGGGATGAAGGGGGTGGTGAGGGACTGTGGAGAGGAGTGTGTCAGTGTGGGTATGTGGTGTGGAGTGTCAGTGTGAAGTGACAGTGAATGGGGGGATGAAGGGGGTGGTGAGGGGCTGTGGAGAGGAGTGTGTCAGTGTAGGTATGAGGTGTGGAGTGTCAGTGTACAGTGACAGTGAATGGGGGCTGAAGGGGATGGTGAGGGACTGTGGAGAGGAGTGTGTCAGTGTGGGTATGAGGTGTGGAGTGTCAGTGTGAAGTGACAGTGAATGGGGGATGAAGGGGGTGATGAGGGACTGTGGAGAGGAGTGTGTCAGTGTGGGTATGAGGTGTGGAGTGTCAGTGTACAGTGACAGTGAATGGGGGGATGAAGGGGGTGGTGAGGGGCTGTGGAGAGGAGTGTGTCAGTGTGGGTATGAG
Organism: Mobula birostris; assembly: GCF_030028105.1. Classification (NCBI taxonomy): domain Eukaryota; kingdom Metazoa; phylum Chordata; class Chondrichthyes; order Myliobatiformes; family Myliobatidae; genus Mobula; species Mobula birostris. Next base: position 5,308,414 of record NC_092381.1, read on the forward strand.
GTGTGGAGTGTCAGTGTGAAGTGACAGTGAATGGGGGATGAAGGGGGTGATGAGGGACTGTGGAGAGGAGTGTATCAGTGTGGGTATGAGGTGTGGAGTGTCAGTGTGAAGTGACAGTGAATGGGGGCTGAAGGGGGTGATGAGGGACTGTGGAGAGGAGTGTGTCAGTGTGGGTATGAGGTGTGGAGTGTCAGTGTAAAGTGACAGTGAATGGGGGGATGAAGGGGGTGATGAGGGACTGTGGAGAGGAGTGTGTCAGTGTGGGTATGAGGTGTGGAGTGTCAGTGTACAGTGACAGTGAATGGGGATGAAGGGGGTGATGTGGGACTGTGGAGAGGAGTGTGTCAGTGTGGGTATGAGATGTGGAGTGTCAGTGTGGAGTGACAGTGAATGGGGGGATGAAGGGGGTGATAAGGGACTGTGGAGAGGAGTGTGTCAGTGTGGGTATGAGGTGTGGAGTGTCAGTGTGAAGTGACAGTGAATAGGGGCTGAAGGGGATGGTGAGGGACTGTGGAGAGGAGTGTGTCAGTGTGGGTATGAGGTGTGGAGTGTCAGTGTGAAGTGACAGTGAATGGGGGCTGAAGGGGATGGTGAGGGACTGTGGAGAGGAGTGTGTCAGTGTGGGTATGAGGTGTGGAGTGTCAGTGTGAAGTGACAGTGAATGGGGGCTGAAGGGGATGGTGAGGGACTGTGGAGAGGAGTGTGTCAGTGTGGGTATGAGGTGTGGAGTGTCAGTGTGAAGTGACAGTGAATGGGGGCTGAAGGGGATGATGAGGGACTGTGGAGAGGAGTGTGTCAGTGTGGGTATGAGGTGTGGAGTGCCAGTGTGAAGTGACAGTGAATGGGGGCTGAAGGGGATGGTGAGGGACTGTGGAGAGGAGTGTGTCGGTGTGGGTATGAGGTGTGGAGTGTCAGTGTGAAGTGACAATGTATGGGGGGGATGAAGGGGGTGATGAGGGACTGTGGAGAGGAGTGTGTCAGTGTGGGTATGTGGTGTGGAGTGTCAGTGTGAAGTGACAGTGAATGGGGGGATGAAGGGGGTGATGAGGGACTGTGGAGAGGAGTGTGTCAGTGTGGGTATGAGGTGTGGAGTGTCAGTGTGAAGTGACAGTGAATGGGGGGATGAAGGGGGTGATGAGGGACTGTGGAGAAGAGTGTGTCAGTGTGGGTATGAGGTGTGGAGTGTCAGTGTGAAGTGACAGTGAATGGGGGGATGAAGGGGGTGATGAGGGACTGTGGAGAGGAGTGTGTCAGTGTGGGTATGAGGTGTGGAGTGTAACTATAAAGTGACAGTGAATGGGGGGATGAAGGGGGTGATGAGGGACTGTGGAGAGGAGTGTGTCAGTGTGGGTATGAGGTGTGGAGTGTAACTATAAAGTGACAGTGAATGGGGGGATGAAGGGGGTGATGAGGGACTGTGGAGAGGAGTGTGTCAGTGTGGGTATTAGGTGTGGAGTGTAACTATAAAGTGACAGTGAATGGGGGGATGAAGGGGGTGATGAGGGACTGTGGAGAGGAGTGTGTCAGTGTGGGTATGAGGTGTGGAGTGTCAGTGTACAGTGACAGTGAATGGGGGGATGGGGTGGTGAGGGACTGTGGAGAGGAGTGTGTCAGTGTGGGTATGAGGTGTGGAGTGTCAGTGTAAAGTGACAGTGAATGGGGGCTGAAGGGGATGATGAGGGAATGTGGAGAGGAGTGTGTCAGTGTGGGTATGAGGTGTGGAGTGTCAGTGTAAAGTGACAGTGAATGGGGGCTGAAGGGGATGGTGAGGGACTGTGGAGAGGAGTGTGTCAGTGTGGGTATGAGGTGTGGAGTGTAACTATAAAGTGACAGTGAATGGGGGGATGAAGGGGGTGATGAGGGACTGTGGAGAGGAGTGTGTCAGTTTGGGTATGAGATGTGGAGTGTCAGTGTGAAGTGACAGTGAATGGGGGGATGAAGGGGGTGATGAGGGACTGTGGAGAGGAGTGTGTCAGTGTGGGTATGAGGTGTGGAGTGTCAGTGTGAAGTGACAGTGAATGGGGGGATGAAGGGGGTGAGGAGGGACTGTGGAGAGGAGTGTGTCAGTGTGGGTATGAGGTGTGGAGTGTCAGTGTGAAGTGACAATGTATGGGGGGGATGAAGGGGGTGGTGAGGGGCTGTGGAGAGGAGTGTGTCAGTGTGGGTATGTGGTGTGGAGTGTCAGTGTGAAGTGACAGTGAATGGGGGGATGAAGGGGGTGGTGAGGGACTGTGGAGAGGAGTGTGTCAGTGTGGGTATGTGGTGTGGAGTGTCAGTGTGAAGTGACAGTGAATGGGGGGATGAAGGGGGTGGTGAGGGGCTGTGGAGAGGAGTGTGTCAGTGTAGGTATGAGGTGTGGAGTGTCAGTGTACAGTGACAGTGAATGGGGGCTGAAGGGGATGGTGAGGGACTGTGGAGAGGAGTGTGTCGGTGTGGGTATGAGGTGTGGAGTGTCAGTGTAAAGTGACAGTGAATGGGGGATGAAGGGGGTGATGAGGGACTGTGGAGAGGAGTGTGTCAGTGTGGGTATGAGATGTGGAGTGTCAGTGTGAAGTGACAGTGAATGGGGGGATGAAGTGGGTGGTGAGGGACTGTGGAGAGGAGTGTGTCAGTGTGGGTATGTGGTGTGGAGTGTCAGTGTGAAGTGACAGTGAATGGGGGGATGGAGGGGGTGGTGAGGGACTGTGGAGAGGAGTGTGTCAGTGTAGGTATGAGGTGTGGAGTGTTAGTGTGAAGTGACAGTGAATGGGGATGAAGGGGATGGTGAGGGACTGTGGAGAGGAGTGTGTCAGTGTGGGTATGAGGTGTGGAGTGTCAGTGTACAATGACAGTGAATGGGGGATGAAGGGGGTGATGAGGGACTGTGGAGAGGAGTGTGTCAGTGTGGGTATGAGGTGTGGAGTGACAGTGAATGGGGGGATGAAGGGGGTGAGGAGGGACTGTGGAGAGGAGTGTGTCAGTGTGGGTATGAGGTGTGGAGTGACAGTGAATGGGGGATGAAGGGGGTGAGGAGGGACTGTGGAGAGGAGTCTGTCAGTGTGGGTATGAGGTGTGGAGTGACAGTGAATGGGGGGATGAAGGGGGTGAGGAGGGACTGTGGAGAGGAGTGTGTCAGTGTGGGTATGAGGTGTGGAGTGACAGTGAATGGGGGGATGAAGGGGGTGAGGAGGGACTGTGGAGAGGAGTGTGTCAGTGTGGATGTAGTGGTCCTTAGGGCTGGAGATGTTGATCATTCTGACAGTTTATATGATGGTACAGTGTACCTCAGTATAGTGAGGATAATTAACCCGTTTACCAGCTCTGGAGCTCGGGGTGGAGCCAGGTCAGAATCTGGTTCAGGTATATCGAAACATACAGTGAAAAATGCTGTTCACATTAACAAGCAACACAACCTGTCGATGTGCTGGGGGTAGCCTGCACATATCACCACACATTTTACACAGTTTAATGTATTCGTAAACAACAGGAATTCTGCAGATGCTGGAAATTCAAGCAACACACATAAAAGTTGCTGGTGAACGCAGCAGGCCAGGCAGCATCTCTAGGAAGAGGTACAGTCGATGTTTCAGGCCGAGACCCTTCGTCAGGACTAACTGAAGGAAGAGCTAGTAAGGGATTTGAAAGTGGGAGGGGGAGGGGGAGATCCAAAATGATAGGAGAAGACAGGAGGGGGAGGGATGGAGCCAAGAGCTGGACAGGTGATTGGCAAAAAGGGATACGAGAGAATCATGGGACAGGAGGTCCGGGAAGAAAGACAAGGGGGGGGGACCCAAAGGATGGGCAAGAGGTATATTCAGAGGGACAGAGGGAGAAAAAGGAGAGTGAGAGAAAGAATTTGTGCATAAAAATAAGTAACAGATGGGGTACGAGGGGGAGGTGGGGCCTAGCGGAAGTTAGAGAAGTCGATGTTCATGCCATCAGGTTGGAGGCTACCCAGACGGAATATAAGGTGTTGTTCCTCCAACCTGAGTGTGGCTTCATCTTTATAGTAGAGGAGGCCGTGGATAGACATGTCAGAATGGGAATGGGATGTGGAATTAAAATGTGTGGCCACTGGGAGATCCTGCTTTCTCTGGCGGACAGAGCGTAGGTGTTCGGCAAAGCGGTCTCCCAGTCTGCGTCGGGTCTCGCCAATATATAAAAGGCCACATCGGGAGCACCGGACGCAGTATATCACCCCAGTCGACTCACAGGTGAAGTGTTGCCTCACCTGGAAGGACTGTTTGGGGCCCTGAATGGTGGTAAGGGAGGAAGTGTAAGGGCATGTGTAGCACTTGTTCTGCTTACACGGATAAGTGCCAGGAGGGAGATCAGTGGGGAGGGATGGGGGGGGGGATGAATGGACAAGGGAGTTGTGTAGGGAGCGATCCCTGCAGAATGCAGAGGGGGAGGGAGGGAAAGATGTGCTTAGTAGTGGGATCCCGTTGGAGGTGGCGGAAGTTACGGAGAATAATATGTTGGACCCGGAGGCTGTTGGGGTGGTAGGTGAGGACCAGGGGAACCCTATTCCTAGTGGGGTGGCGGGAGGATGGAGTGAGAGCAGATGTACGTGAAATGGGGGAGATGCGTTTAAGAGCAGAGTTGATAGTGGAGGAAGGGAAGCCCCTTTCTTTAAAAAAGGAAGACATCTCCCTCGTCCTAGAATGAAAAGCCTCATCCTGAGAGCAGGTGCGGCGGAGATGAAGGAATTGCGAGAAGGGGATGGCGTTTTTGCAAGAGACAGGATGAGAAGAGGAATAGTCCAGATAGCTGTGAGAGTCAGTAGGCTCATAGTAGACATCAGTGGATAAGCTGTCTCCAGAGACAGAGACAGAAAGATCTAGAAAGGGGAGGGAGGTGTCGGAAATGGACCAGGTAAACTTGAGAGCAGGGTGAAAGTTGGAGGCAAAGTTAATAAAGTCAACGAGTTCTGCATGCGTGCAGGAAGCAGCGCCAATGCAGTCGTCGATGTAGCGAAGGAAAAGTGGGGGACAGATACCAGAATAGGCACGGAACATAGATTGTTCCACAAAGCCAACAAAAAGGCAGGCATAGCTAGGACCCATACGGGTGCCCATAGCTACACCTTTAGTTTGGAGGAAGTGGGAGGAGCCGAAGGAGAAATTATTAAGAGTAAGGACTAATTCCGCTAGACGGAGCAGAGTGGTGGTAGAGGGGAACTGATTAGGTCTGGAATCCAAAAAGAAGCGTAGAGCTTTGAGACCTTCCTGATGGGGGATGGAAGTATATAAGGACTGGACATCCATGGTGAAAATAAAGCGGTGAGGGCCAGGGAACTTAAAATCATCGAAAAGTTTAAGAGCGTGAGAAGTGTCACGAACATAGGTCGGAAGGGATTGAACAAGGGGTGATAAAACAGTGTCGAGGTATGCAGAAATGAGTTCGGTGGGGCAGGAGCAAGCTGAGACAATAGGTCGGCCAGGACAGGCAGGTTTGTGGATCTTGGGTAGGAGGTAGAAACGGGAAGTACGGGGTGTGGGAACTATAAGGTTGGTAGCAGTGGATGGGAGATCCCCTGAGCGGATAAAGTCGGTGATGGTGTGGGAGACAATGGCCTGGTGCTCCTTAGTGGGATCACGATCGAGGGGTAAATAAGAGGAGGTATCCGCGAGTTGTCGCTGTGCCTCGGCAAGGTAGAGGTCAGTACGCCAGACTACAACAGCACCCCCCTTATCGGCGGGTTTAATAATAAGGTTAGGATTAGTGCGGAGGGAGTGGAGAGCAGAACGTTCCGAAGGAGTGAGGTTGGAATGGGGACAAGGTGCGGTGAAGTCGAGACGGTTGATGTCCCGTCGGCAATTAGCGATAAAGAGATCCAGAGCAGGCAGAAGACCAGAGCGGGGTGTCCATGAAGAAGAGGAGGGTTGAAGACGGGAGAAGGGGTCATCGGTGGGGGTGGAAGAGCCCTTGCCGAAGAAGTAGGCTCGGAGACGGAGACGGAGATGGCGGAAGAAAAGTTCCGCATCGTGGCGAACACGGAACTCGCTGAGGTGTGGGCGAAGGGGGACAAAGGTGAGGCCCTTACTGAGAACAGAGCGTTCTGCCTCCGACAGTTGAAGGTCGGAGGGGATGGTAAAGTTTTTATAGCTGCTGATGTTACTGCTGACGTTAACCACAACGATCCTTCAACTGTGAGTCCTTTTGTAATTGTCTTACCCACATTAAAGTCATTAGAACTCTCTTCCCAAGAGAGTTTCCGAAGACAGTCACTGATCAAGATGGGGATTTGTTAACATTGAGGGCGACAAGGTGATTAAAGGAAGGTGGAACAAGTGCTACACATGCCCTTACACTTCCTCCCTCACCACCATTCAGGGCCCCAAACAGTCCTTCCAGGTGAGGCGACACTTCACCTGTGAGTCGGCTGGGGTGATATACTGCGTCCGGTGCTCCCGATGTGGCCTTTTATATATTGGCGAGACCCGACGCAGACTGGGAGACCGCTTTGCTGAACACCTACGCTCTGTCCGCCAGAGAAAGCAGGATCTCCCAGTGGCCACACATTTTAATTCCACATCCCATTCCCATTCTGACATGTCTATCCACGGCCTCCTCTACTGTAAAGATGAAGCCACACTCAGGTTGGAGGAACAACACCTTATATTCCGTCTGGGTAGCCTCCAGCCTGATGGCATGAACATCGACTTCTCTAACTTCCGCTAAGGCCCCACCTCCACCTCGTACCGCATCTGTTACTTATTTTTATGTACACATTCTTTCTCTCACTCTCCTTTTTCTCCCTCTGTCCCTCTGAATATACCCCTTGCCCATCCTCTGGGTCCCCCCCCCTTGTCTTTCTTCCCGGACCTCCTGTCCCATGATCCTCTCGTATCCCCTTTTGCCAATCACCTGTCCAGCTCTTGGCTCCATCCCTCCCCCTCCTGTCTTCTCCTATCATTTTGGATCTCCTCCTCCCCCTTCAACTTTCAAATCCCTTACTCACTCTTCCTTCAGTTAGTCCTGACGAAGGGTCTCGGCCTGAAACGTCGACTGCACCTCTTCCTAGAGATGCTGCCTGGCCTGCTGCGTTCACCAGCAACTTTAATGTGTGTTGCTTAATGTATTGGTTCCTGTTTACCTGTGCTGCTCTTTACTACATATATTTTGAATAATATTTTATTAACTTATCGTGTAGTATTTTGTTTTCTGTACTGTGTGGGGTTCGTGTTGTGGTCGAAAGGAATGTTGTCTGGTTTGGTTGTATAGGTGTCCAGTCAGATGACAATGAACTTGAACTTCATTCTGGCACCATCAGAGCGTGTCGTCATGCTTGCAGAACAACAAAACAACAACAACAGCAAAACAGCCCCATTCCGGCCTCCCAGCCAGGCACCCACATACTTACACAGGCAGTCCTCTAACCCCAGTCTCTGGAGCTACAAGTGTCCTGGCCTGTGTTAGTCCATCAATAACCAACACAGTCCAGACGGCACTGACAGGTTCCAGAAGTCCAGCAGTTACTTGTCTTCTACCCACATCGGACCAAATAGGTTCTGGAATTCCTGGAAACGCTGCTAGCCTGACACATTCCTGGCTTCAGGAGTATGTGCTGAGTGCAGACGGCGTGAGGACGCGGTGTGGGGGGACCGCTGTGTAAGCTCCTTCCTCTACTGGAGAGGGAAGGGCCGGGTTGGGTGGGGAAGCCCCTCGATTTTTGTAGCGACGTACCACCCCAGGGGACCTCGAGTGACAGCAGTCAGAATCAGAATCAGGTTTAAAATCACTGGCATATGTCGTGAAATTTGTTGTTTTGCGGCAGCACTACATTGCAATACATAATAAAAATCTCTAAATTATAATAAGAAATGTATATTAAAAAATTCAAGAAGTAGAACAAAAAGAGGAAAAAAAGTGATGATGTGTTTATGGGTTCATTGTCCATTCAGAAATAGTCATAGGGGCCATTTCAGCATACAACAGGCCATTTGGTCCATCTAGTCTGATGCAAACCATTTAAACCGGCAGCTCCCATCGACCTGCCCCCATGCCAGAGCCCTCCATACCTCTCCCGTCCATGTACCATCCAAACTTCTCTTAAATGTTGAAATTGGCCCTGCATCCACTGCTTCCACTGGTGGCTCGTTCCACACTCACACCAGCCTCCGAGTGAAGAGGTTTCCCCTCACGATCCCCTTAAACATATCACCTTTCACCCTTCACCCGTGACTTCTGGTTGTACTCCCAACCAACCTCAAAGGAAAAGGCCGGCTTGTATTAACCCTGTCTATACCTCTCATAATTTGGTGGTGGTGGGAAGCAGTTACTTGTAAAATGCTGAGTGAGTGTCTTCAGGCTCCTGTTCCACCTCCCTTCTGGAAGCCATGGGAAGAAGGTATGTCCTTGGTGATGGGGCCTCTAGTGCTGGCAGCTGCCTTTTTGAGGCATCGCCTTTTGGAGGTGTCCTCAAAGCTAGGAATGTTGGACTTAAGGAATGTATCAGAACACGAGGTAACACATTAACAATGAAAGTAGGAACAGAAAAATAGTGAATGATTTAGACCATAAGATATAGGAGCAGAATTAGGCCATTTGGCCCATCAAGTCTGCTCTGCCATTTCATCATGGCTCATCCATTTCCCTCACAACCCCAATCACCTGCCTTCTCTACGTATCCCCTCATGGCCTGACCAATCAAGAATCCCTCAATCTCTGCCTTAAATATACCCAGTGACTTGGCCTTCACAGCTGTGGCAACGTATTCCACAGATTCACCATTCTCTGGCTAAAGAGATTCCTCCTCATCTCCGTTCTAAAAGGACATCCCTCTATACTGAGACTGTCTAAGGCCAGACATTCCCACCATCCTCTCCAAAGCTACTCTATCAAGCCATTTCAACACTCGATAGGTTTCAGTTATATCACCCCTCATTCTTCTGAATTCCAGTGAATACAGGCCCAGAGCCATCAAATTCTCTTCGCGTGACAAGCCTTTCAATCCTGGAATCATTTTTGTGAACCTCCTTTGAACCCTCTCCAGTTTCAGCACATCCTTTCTTAGATAAGGGGCCCAAAACTGCTCTCAATACTCCAAGTGAAGTCTCACCAGTGCCTTAAAACCTCAACCTTACATCCTTACTTTTATATTCTAGTGCTGTCAAAATGAATGCCAACATTGTATTTGCCTTACTCACCACCGACTCAACCTGCAAATTAACCTTTAGGGAACCCTGCACCAGGACTCGGAAGTCCCTTTATACCACTGATTTAAAATTTTTCTCTCTAGTTAGAAAATAGTCAACTCTTTTATTTCTTCTACCAAAGTGCACGACTATACACTTCCCGACACTGTATTCCATTCGCTATTTCTTTGCCCATTCTTCTAATTTAAGTCCTTCTGTAGCCTCTCTCCTTCCTCAAAACTATCTGCCCCTCCATCTATCTTTGTATCTTCTGCAAACTTGGCCACAAAGGCATCAATTCCATCTTCCAAATCATTGACATATAACGCAAAAAGAATCGGTCCCAACACAGACCCTTGTGGAACACCGATAGTCACTGGCAGCCAACCAAAAAGGGCCTCCCTTTATTCCCACTCTTTGCTTTCTGCCAATCAGCCACTGCTTTATCCATGCTAGAATCTTCCCTGTAGTATCATGGGCTCGTAGCTTGTTAAGCAACCTCATGTGTGGCACCTTGTCAAAGGCCTTCTGAAAATCCAAGTATGCAACATTCACCAATTCTCCTTTGTCTAAAGTACTTGTTATTTCTTCAAAGAATTCCAACAGATTTATCATGTAAATAAGTATTTTTCTGCCTACCCCACTCATTGTGCAAGTTGGAGTAGAGAGGGTGTTTTAGCACTGTTAAAGCCCTTTGGCAGGGCTGTACTCAAGCTGTAAATGCAGCTTAAATCCTTGAGCCAGGCGCCTCATATCCTCTGAACATTATTGTGGCATTACGTTACTCCTTGGACGCCAATCTGCAACTCTGGCACAGCTCCTGACACCTCTTCCGGCACTTTCTCAGACAGCCTCCTGTCCTCCTCACAAGCAAGAAATCTTGGCACTGTTTTACAGGGATTAAAGTAAATCAGAGCACTCTCCTACCTGCTGCAGCAGGAGTGTGATCACTTGAATTGAGTAGGAGTTGTCTGTTGGTGGGTCCCAGGGTGTCTATGGATCCTGGATCTGCCTCTACAGTAGTGCGGTCACTTGAATTGCGTAGGAGTTATCCTAGTGGGTTGTCTGTTGGTGGGTCCTCAGGTGACTGCAGAGGCCGATCTAGAATCTACATTTTCTGGTGCAGTGTTTGGAGTAAGTGGTGGTTGTGATTAGTGGTTGGGTCTTTTGGTTGTTCGGCCTCTCCTTTCGCAGCTGCAACTTGTTCTCTGCGGCATACTGGAAGTTGGTCTCATGTAGTGCAGCTCCCTCTTGAACAGGTTTCTCCAGGTGTATCTCATGAGTGCCATGTCATCCCAGTTTTTAGATGTCATGTTGAATTTCTTCAAGCTGATTTTGATCTTATCGTTGAAGTGTTTCCTTTGTCCACCAGGGGCTCGCTGACCTCCCTTCAACTGGGAGTAAAGAATCTATCTGGGGAGATGTGAGTTAGGCATCCAGATGAAAATAGAGGGCTATGGGTAACCCGAGTAATTTCTAAGGTAGGGACATGTTCGGCTCAACTTGTGGGCCGAAGGGCCTGTATTGTGCTGTAGGTTTTCTATGTTTCTATGATATAATCTATCCAGTGGAGTTGGTGTTCTTTATCAAGGTGGAGATGCTGTTCATGTGGCCTCTTCCAGTTAGTCTGTCTGCCCTTCCAGATGATCCTTAAAATCTTTATAAGGCTCTTTGGTGGAAATTTTCCTGGGAAATTGTTATATCCTCCAATGTGCAGAGAGATTACCTAGTGCAGTGCTAACTTTGAACTGAGTGAAGAAGTTTCCCATCGTGTTCCCCTTAAACACTTCACCTTTCACCCTTAACCTATGACCGCTGGTTGTAGTCCCACCCAACCACAGTGGAGAAAGTCTGTTTGCATTTACCCTATGTATACTTCTCATAATTCTGTATACCTCTATCAAATCTCCTCTCAATCTTCCACATTCTAAAGTATACAGTCCTAACCTATTCAGTCTTTCTTGTAACTCATGACCTCCACACCCAACAACGTGCTTGTAAATTTTCTAGTACCCTTTCAACCTTGTTCAAAGACTTTGTTCCTGTGATGGATGGGGCCGTATCCGCCATTTCTGAGAAAAAGTAACCAACAGATGTTCTCTCACAAGGCGTAATAGTTTGCGAGAGTTTATTGTCGAAGGTATATTTAAAGATGAGATATTCACAGAATTTTCTGGACAAAAATCACCACATATGGCAGAAAGATGAGCTGTTTAAGGGCAACCTGAGGGGAAACTTCTTCACTTAGAGGGTAGTGAGAGTGTGGAACAAACTGCTAGTGTAAGTGTTGGATGTAGGTTCCATTTCAACATTTAAGAGAAGTTTGGATAGGTACATGGATGGGAGGGCTATGGAGGGCTCTGGTCTGGGTGCACGTCAATGGAACTGGGCAGCCCAATGGTTTGGCACAGACTAGATGGGCTGAAGGCCAGTTTCTGTGCTGTAGTGTTCTATGACTTTGTTTGTGTTTTAAATTTGGATCGTTGGTTTATCCTTTTGACATGTACTGAGGGGTTAGGATTAGTCAGTTGCGGGCAGGTTATGTTGCCCCCAAAAGCACGATGACACTTGCGGGCTGCCACCGCACTTTCTCGTTCTTTCCCCTCAGGTTGTCCTGGAACAGTTCGTCTGTCTCCCTAATGTGATTTTTGCTCGGAAAGATTCTGTGAAACCTTGTTTTTATTAAGCACCTTCAATCCATCAGAGAAAGCATTCTATCATCCAACCGTAAGACATTGGTATAGAGATAGGCCATTTGGCCCATCAAGTCCACTCTGTCATTTAATCAACCCCACTCTCATGCCTTCTCCTTGTAACCGTGGGAAATGGAAGATCTCCGGCTATGTGCCCAACTCTTTGGGCACAGAGCTCAGAAAAGGCGACACAACGGACTTTTAACATTGTAAATCAGCGAGTTGTTTATGTCTCCACTCTCACTGTGAAACGGAGACATCTTTTTTTCCTTTATTGGGGGAGAGAGAGCCTGTGGTATGTTGAATACTGGGGTGAATGAGTAATCTTTGGGGTACTGCAAGTCTGTGTCTTTATTGATGCTTTGCTGCACACTTGAGTGCTCGGTGGAGGGCGCAGATGCTCTTTTGCTGGTGGGGGAGGGGGTTGTTGCTTTTCTGCTGTTAATGTGTGAGGGGAGTGCTGGGGGGGCTTTGGGTTCTAGCATTTAACTGTCATTCATACTTTGGGGCACCCCATTGTTTCCGGGGATGCTTGCAAAGAAAAAGTATTTCAGAATGTATATTGTTTACATTTCTCTGACATTAAATATAGCTTTGAAACCTCTGACACACTTTACTAACCAATGAGCCATCAATCACCTCTTTAAATATACCCAAGGATTTGGCCTCCGCAGCTGTCTTGATGCATCACGGCTTGGGACGGCAACTGCTCTGCCGTGACCGCGAGAAACCGCAGAGGGTTGTGGACAGAGCTCAGCACATCACGGAAACCGGCCTCCCCTCCACAGACTCTGTCTACACTTCTCACTGCCTCAGTAAAGCAGCCAGCATAATCAAAACTGCACCCACCCCGGACATTCTCTCTTCTAACCCCCCCTCCCCACACCCACATCAGGCAGGAGATACAAAAACCTGAAAACACATACCACCAGGCTCAAGGAAACCCTCTATTCTGCTGTAAAAGACTCTTGAACAGCTCCTTAGTATGATTAGTTGGACTGTTTACCTTGCAGATACCTTGTTATGATCTTGCACCTCATTGTCTGTCTGCCTAGACTAGATGGGCCAAAGTGCCTGCTTCTGTGCAGTAGTGTTCTATAACTCCATCACTTGCTGTCTCTCCCTCTTTTGTCCCTCTTCCCCTCTCTCACTGCTTTTCCCTCCCTCCCCTTCTGCCCCTCACCCCTCTCCTTCCCCCTCCTGTATTCTCTCTTCCCTCTGACCTCTGGCTCTTGATCCCACGCTGACCAGCACAATGCTTCACTATCTGTGATGGCAGCACCCAGGGGTGCTGAAGTTGGGAAGCTCTGGCTGATGCAGGGAAGGCTGTTATTGGCCACAAGCTCCCCCTAGTGGCTGCCGTCAGTTTTACAGCCTTCACCTTTCCCCTTGGAGGGAGTCCAGTAAAGTTACAGAAATAGAAGGGAGATTAATAGAAACGTGCAAGGTCACTGGGCCAAATTCCAGGAACATGCAGCTGCCGCAAAGCTTCAGGCCAGGAGCAAGAGGCTAGGCAAGTGTCAGCTGCAGACTCGGATAGAAGGATTAGAAGATTATCTTTACTTGTCCCGTGCACGTCGAAACATCAAAACATAGTGAAATGCATCATTTGTGTCATAGTCCGAGGATGCGCCTGGGGGGTAGCCCATCAGTGTCGCCCTGCTTTTGGCACCAACATAGCACAGCCACAACTCACCAGCCCTAATCGTAAACAACAGGAATTCTGCAGATGCTGGAAATTCAAGCAACACACATGAAAGTTGCTGGTGAACGCAGCAGGCCAGGCAGCATCTGTAGGAAGAGGTGCAGTCGACGTTTGGGCCGAGTCCCTTCGTCAGGACTAACTGAAGGAAGAGCTAGTAAGAGATTTGAAAGTGGGAGGGGGAGGAGGAGGAGATCCAAAATGATAGGAGAAGACAGGAGGGGGAGGGATGGAACCAAGAGCTGGACAGGTGATTGGCAAAAGAGATATGAGAGGATCATGGGACAGGAGGTCCAAACAACACCTTAGATTCCGTCTGGGTAGCTTCCAACCTGATGGCATGAACATTGACTTCTCTAACTTCCGCTAATGCCCCACCTCCCCCTCGTACCTCATCCGTTATTTATTTATATACACATTCTTTCTCTCTCTCTCCTTTTTCTCCCTCTGTCCCTCTGACTATACCCCTTGCCCATCCTCTGGGTTTTTCCCCCCTCCCCCTTTTCCTTTTCCCTGGGCCTCCTATCCCTTTTGCCAATCACCTGTCCAGCTCTTGGCTCCATCCCTCCCCTCCTGTCTTCTCCTATCATTTTGGATCTCCCCCTCCCCCTCCCACTTTCAAATCTCTGACTAACTCTTCCTTCAGTTAGTCCTGACGAAGGGTCTCGGCCCAAAATGTCCACTGTACCTCTTCCTAGAGATGCTGCCTGGCCTGCTGCGTTCACCAGCAACTTTGATGTGTGTAGCCCTAATCATACATCTTTGGAATGTGGGAGGAAACCCGAACACCTGGAGGAAACACACCGAGTCCCAGTCACGGGGTGAATTCTAACTCCTTTCAGACAGCAGTGGGACTGTAATAGCATTATGCTAACCACTACAGTGCTGTGCCACCTAAAAACTTGCCCGCATTTGGCACATATTCATTTGAACCTTTCCTAACCCTGAATCTGTCTAACTGCCTTTTAAATGTTGTTAATGTTCCTGTCTCAACCAGTTCCTCTGGCAGCTCGTTCCATATACAGACCACCCTCTCTGGTTCCTTTTATATGGGCGTCACGGTAGCGAAGTGGTTAGCGCGTTTCTTTTGGAGTTCTGAGTTCGATTCCGGTGCCATCTCTAAGGAATCTATACGTTCTCCCTGTGAGTGTGTGGGTTTACTCCGGTTTCCTCTCTGTCCAAAGCCATGCTGGTTAGTAGGTTAACTGGTCATTGAAAATTGTCCCGTGATTAAGCCAGGGTTAATCAGAGGGTTGCTAGGTGGCCTGGTTCTGATCCACACTTATCTCTAAGTGAATTTCTCCCCTCTCACCCAGTCACTGTGGACAAGTTTTCCACAGCATCTCGCTACATGTGACAATAACAAACCAATTGTGTTTCGGAAGCCTCAAAGCAGAAAATAGAAGAAGGCATAACAGCCGGCCTCCTACAGAAGTAACCAACGCTCCCTCTCATTTTTGTTAAACTGCGAGGGCCAACCATTGTTCTGAGCAGAAAATTTTTACAAGGCCTGAAAATTGTGTGGTACTTTTAAGTGTTTTTTGTTTTGTAGACTGTGTCAGCATTCAGTGGACCAACAGTTTATTAACAATGAGCAACTGACTTCCATTCTGTGTTTATTGTAACAAACTGTAACTTGAAACACTGACAATGTAAATACACTGAAGCTCTAAAATGTTTCAAAATAAACATTTAGTACATTTAGTATTTAGAAAAATTATGAAATATATACATTAACACAACTAATTACATGGTATTTCACAATTGTATTGACATAGATTTCAAAATTATATTAACATTACCTGAAAGAATATTCCAGCTGTGTGGTAACAAAGGGTATGTGCATGGGGGCATTTCAGTTACTGTGTAGCTGTGTAGCCACATAGCTTAGAGGGAACAGTATATAGAACATAGAACAACACGAACGCTGGAGAATCTCAGCAAGTCAGGTAGCACCTACAGAAAGAAATTAACAGTCGACACTTCTGGCCGAGACCCTTCATCAGGATCCGAAACGTTGTCTATTTTTTCCTCTCCGGAGATGCTGCCTGACCTGCTGAGTTCCTCCAGCATTTTGTGTGTGTTGCTCAAGAATTTCAGCATCTGCAGAATCTCTTGTGTTTCTTAATAAAGAAAAGTGTGAAGACGCTGTGAGGCCCAGGGATAGAATTCCGGAGCTCAGAGGCCAGGTGGCTGAAAAGATAGCCATCTGGTGAGGGAGTGTTTTCAAACTGGTGAGAAGTGATTGGAAATGTGTTTATTATTGTCACACAGACAAAGATAGACTCAACAGCTTTTGTTGGTGTTATTCATACGGATCAGTTCATTGCACGGTGTGCTAACATGGTACAAAGGGGTGGTCCAGTTGTGTCATGGTTATCACAACACTTCACAGCACCACGATCAATGGTTGGAATTTGATTCCCGCCACAGTCTGCAAGGAGTTTGTATGTTCTCCCCGGGACCATGTGGGTTTCCTCCAGGTGCTCTGGTTTCCTCCCACAGTCGAAAACTGAACGCGTTAGAGTTAGTGAGTTGTGGGCTTGCTATGACAGCGCTTGTGGGCTGTCCCCAGCACATCCTCAGACTGTGTTGGTTGTTGATGCAAATGACACATTTCACTGTTTCAACGTACAAGTGACAAATAGAACTAATCTTTATCTTTACAAATAAAAGGCATCTGTTAGTCTTGCGAGACCATGGATCTGTGCCTGGAAAGTCTTCACTGTCCAGGGCGCAGGCCTGGGCAAGGTTGTATGGAGGACTGGCAGTTGCCCATGCTGCAAGTCTCCCTTCTCCATTACACCAATGTTGTCCAAGGGAAGGGCATTAGGACCCATACAGCTTGGCACCGGTGTCGTCACAGAGCAATGTGTGATTAAGTGCCTTGCTCAATGACACAACACGTTGCCTCGGCTGGGGTTCGAACTCACGACCTTCAGGTCACTAGTCCAATGCCTTAACCACTTGGCCATGTGCCCACTTTATTTTTACAAGGTAAAACAAAAACAGAATGCAGAATAAAGTGTTATAGTTACAGAAAAGGTGCAGTGCAGACAGAAAGCCATAATGAGGTAGATTGCGAGATCAAGGGTCCATCTTAATTGTTCAAGAGGTCTGTTCAATGGTCTTATCACAGTGGGGTAGAAGCCGTCCTTGAGCTGGGTGTTCTGTGCTCCCAAGCCTTCGTAGCATCGCGAGCCACACTGAGGTTTCATGCCGGGTGTGTTTTCAGAAGTGGAGGGATAAAGGTGAGGGCATTAAAACGGAGATATTGCTGAGCTGAGAATGCTCAGAGGGTGGTGTCCAAACAGAACCGATGGAAATCTCCGATCTGTCATTGCGGATCGACTTCGTTCAGCATACACATTTACCTGGATTCGGAATTTGCTCTGGTGTGTTGGTCAGGACACAACATGCAACAAAAAACAACATTCAACTATTATAAAGAATTGTATAAAATATAAAATTAGATGTTAAAGTACATCGTCGTCATCGTTCTAATCTGTCAAAGTGATGTGGGCGATCATGGTCTTCCACCTGTCTTTAATCTGAGAAGTTCTAATAAGCTCTTCAAAACTTTTGCTTGTTCATCCCTTCGTGAATGTCATGTGTGGCTTTTTCTTCCATCAATATTTCCCGTCACTGCAAGATGCCGTTAAAATACGGTTATAGAATGGTGTGTATAAACACATCCAGCATGTATTTACAACTGGTTTAAAGTGTTTACAGTGCAGTGACGGGGCAATAGAGGGGGTGGGGAAGGGGCTGACTAGAACGGCTGATCAGATTAACTGCCTTTAAGATGGCAAGCAAACAAGTGAAAATGTGTAGATGTTGGAAACACACACAAACTGCTGGAGGAACTCAGCAGGCCAGGTAGCATCTATGGACAAGAGTAAACAGTCAACGTTTCCAGCTGAGACCCTTCATCAGGACTGGAGTCATCAGGGAGTGATTCCTGCATAAAGTCAAAGTCAAATCGCTTTTATTGTCATTTCAACCACTACTGCTGGTACAGTACACAGTAAAAATGAAACAGCGATCTTCCAGGACCATGGTGTTACATGAAACAACATAAAACTACACTAGACTACCTGAAACAACACAAAACTACATTAGACTTCAGGCCTACACGGGACTACATAAAGTGCACAAGACAGTGCAAGACAGTACAATAATTAATAAACAAGACAATAGGCACAGTAAAGAACAAATTACAATATAATAATAAGTGATGTAAATGTAAACAATGTTTTAGCAGGAATTGAGAAAGAAATGAGCAAAAATTGCAAGGGGAGTGGAGTGGTGCTCAGTTGAGTGTGTGTGTGTGTGTGTGTAGGTTGGTGTCAGACTGGACTCTGGGAATTGAGCAGTCTAATGGCTCGGGGGAAGAAATTTGGGGGGGGGGGCGGGTGGTGAGATGTGCTTGGTGGTGGGATCCCGTTGGAGGTGGCAGAAGTTCTGGAGAATTATGTGCAGGATGTGGAGGCTGGTGGGTTGGTAGGCGAGGACAAGAGAAGCCTTGTTTCTGTTGGGGTGGTGTGAAGATGGGGTGAGGGCAGACGCGTATGAAATGGAAGAGATGCATTTGAGGGCAGCATTGATGGTGGAGAAAGGGAAGTCCATTTCTTTGAAAAAAGAGGACATCTCCTTTGTTCTGGAATAAAAAGCCTCATCCTGAGAGCAGATGTGGCAGAGACGGAGGAACTGAGAGAAGGGGTTGGTGTTTTTTTTTAACAGGTAACAGGGTGGGATGAGTTATAGACGCAAACAACAGGAATTCTGCAGATGCTGGAATGCAGAATTCCTGTTGTTTGCGTTTTTAAATTCACTACTGCGAAGCCTCTTCCGATGATGCCTACACCGAAGAAGTTTAGATCCTCTCTTCGACGGGAGTTCAGTGAAACCATCTCTCACTGCTCCCCATCTGTAATTTCTTCGGCCCTTCCTTCAGTTAGTCCTGACGAAGGGTCTCGGCCTGAAACATCGACTGTACCTCTTCCTAGAGATGCTGCCTGGCCTGCTGCATTCACCAGCAACTTTGATGTGTGTTGCTTGGGATGAGTTATAGTCCAGGTAGCTGTGGGTTTAGCTTGGGCATCAGTGGCATGAAGTTTTTGTTTTAGTAAACCTATAGTGCGTTCTAGAAGGGAGCTTTTGGGAAAGGCAGTTTGCGTGGTGGGTAGTGTCTGCAATGATTTTTTTCTGCTCACTTCTTTGTCCAGGACACATACAAGTCCTGCAGTGGTGGTAGACTGCAGACAGTGACCTTTACAGCAAAACTGTCATGTTGGCAGGGTTGTATATTGTGTGACCAGTCAGCAATGGCTGATGTGAGGATGCTGTCCGTGACGGCAGTGTGGAATTGCACCAGTATGTTCTGGGGAAGGTGGAGTTTTACTAACAGTCACAAGAAGTACATTTCTTGCTGGGTTACTCTCATGATGCAGATCTCTAGAAGTTACACACAGCTCCCTGGTCCAATGCACTTTATTGAACTGAGTTTTATAAGGCATTGGTCAGACCACACTTGGAGTATGGTGAGCAGCACTGGGCTGCTTATCTCGGAAAGGATGTGTTGGCCTTGGGTAGGGTCCAGAGGAGGTTCACGAGGATGATCCTAGGAATGAAAGAGTCAGTGAATGAGAAGTATTTGACAGCTCTGGGTCTGGCCTCACTGGTGTTTAGAAGAATGAGGAGGGTTCTTATGAAACCTATCGAATGTTGAAAGGTCTGGATAGAGTGGATGTGGAGAGAATGTTTTCTGTGGTGGGGGTGTCTAGGGCCAGATGGCACAGCCTCAGAATAGAGAGACATCCATTTAGAACAGAGAGGAGGAATTTCTTTAGCCAGAGGGTGGAGAATCTGTGGAATTCATTGTCACAGACAACTCTGGCAGCCAAGTCATTGGGTATATTTAAAACAGTTTAAAACCTATTTAAAATAGGTTCCTGATTTGTCAGGACATCGGAGGTTATGGGGAAAATGGGGTTGGGTGGGATGATAAATCAGCTGTGATGGAATGGCGGAGAAGACGATGGGCTGAATGGCCTAATTCTGTCCTATGTCTTATTGTCTTATGGTCTATGGCTTTAAACCACTCGCAAATTGACAACTTGTTCCACTGCCCCATTGAAATTTATTTAATGTTTTCTATGCTCGGAATAGATTCCGATCCAATAGTTGTGCCTAGTGTCACCTTGTGTCCAAGCGTTGAAACTGCAGGTGTCAAACTGAATTCTTTTTCAAAAACCTTGGAAGTTGACGGGAGGGAATGGGGACATAGATAAGATAGGTGGAGAGAAACGTTTTCCCGCATCAGAGATCTAAAACCTGATATAGAGGTTTATGTTGAGGCTTTGACAGGATCTGGGTACATTTTGGTAAATTGGCAAGGATATCATTGTGGACCTCAGGAAGGTGCAGATGGCTCCTCTGTAGAGAGAGTTAAGTGTACCAAGTTCTCGGGAGTTCACATCACAGATGACATCACCAGGTCCCTGACTATCATGCCCCTGAGCGAGAAGGCCCAGCAACGCCTCCTCTTCCAAAGGAGATTGAGGCAAAAAAGGCTCACCACCCTGCCCCTACCCACCCATCTTAACTGAGTTTTACAGGAGCACCACTGAGAGCACCCTGACAAGTTACATCTCCAACTGGTCTGGGAGCAGTCGGCCATCGGACCGGAAGTCCCTACGGAGGACTGTGAGAACAGCTGAGAGGATCACAGGGGTCTCCCTACCATCCATCGGGGACATTTATCAGGAGCGCTGCGAACACAGAGCCCTTAGTAGTATTAATGATCCCGCCCATCCATCCAGCATCCTCTTTGACTTTCTACTGACAGGCAGGAGACTGAATGCTTCAATGTATATGTAACAAATAAAGCTGATCTTTATCAAATCTTTAAATGTGCGCATGTGCACAGGTGTAATGAGAAACTCACAGCTGTCTCACAGGCAGAGTATCAAACAAGCAGCATTCACAAGGAAAACATCAATTATACATAAATTATACACAATTTTTACAAGAAAACAACAATTAGAACAAAAAAAAACCAGGGTTCATTTTAGTGCAACGTGGTCAATAGGTGCAGGAGTAGACCATTCGGCGCTTCGAGCCAGCACCGCCATTCACTGTGATCATGGCTGATCATCCACAATCAGTATCCAGTTCCTGCCTTATCCCAATAACCTTTGATTCCGCTATCTTTACGAGCTCTATCCATCTCTTTCTTGAAAGCATCCAGAGACTTGGACTCCACAGCCTTCTGGGGCAGAGCATTCCATATATCCACCACTCTCTGGGTGAAAAAGTTTTTCCTCAACTCCGTTCTAAATGGCCTACCCCTTATTCTTAAACTGTGGCCTCTGGTTCTGGACTCACCCATCAGCGGGAACATGCTTCCTGCCTCCAGCATGTCCAATCCCTTAATAATCTTATATGTTTCAATAAGATCCCCTCTCAGCCTTCTAAATTCCAGAGTATACAAGCCCAGTCGCTCCAATCTTTCGACATATGACAGTCCCACCATCCCGGGAATTAACCTTGTGAACCTACGCTGCACTCCCTCAAAAGCAAGAATGTCCTTCCTCAAATTTGGAGACCAAAACTGTACACAATACTCCAGGTGTGGTCTCACCAGGGCCCTGTACAGCTGCAGAAGGACCTCTTTGCTCTTATACTCAATTCCTCTTGTTATGAAGGCCAACATGCCATTAGCTTTCTTCACTGCCTGCTGTACTTGCATGCTTGCTTTCAGTGACTGATGTACAAGAACACCTAGATCTCATTGTGCTTCCCCTTTTCCTAACTTGAATCTGCCTTCCTGTTCTTATAACCAAAGTGGATAACCTGACATTTATCCACATTAAACTGCATCTGCCCTGCATCTGCCCACTCACATTAAACTGCATCTGCCATGCATCTGCCCACTCACATTAAACTGCATCTGCCATGCATCTGCCCACTGTTGCCCACAATCTCTCTCTGTTGCCAAACTGTGGTGATCAGGGTTTTGCCAGTTGGTTCAGGAAGTGAATGGTTGATGGGAAATAGCTTTTTCTGAACCTGGTGGTGTGCCACTCCATGTGCGATTTTCTGTACCTCCTGCCGGATGGGAGCTGCGAGACGATGGAATGGCCTGAATCGTGGGGATCTTCGATGGATGTTTCCTCCCTGAAGCGGTGTGTCCTGTAGGTACTGCCGACGGTGGGGTGGGACATGCTCATATAATGCCCAGTGTTGGTGAACGTCGTATTACACTTTTTCCCATTTGAATGCATTTGAGACTAAGACTCAGCTTTATTTATCATCGAAACGCGCAGTGAAATGTGTCATTTGTGTTAACAGCCAGCACACCCAAGGATGTGGTGGGGGCAGCCTGCAGTGTCACCACACATTCCAGCACCAACATAGCCTACCAGTAGAACAACACAAACAACAAACACAAAACAGGGTTCAAGGTTCACGATTGTTTAATGTCATTTCCAGTACACAAATGTAAAGGAGAATGAAATAATTGTTACTCTGGATCTGATACAGCACAAAAAATATAATAAGATAAAGAACACAATAAAAATTAAAACACATTAAATATAAATACATAAGATAGCTTGTATACATTGACTGGCACAGGAATGTCTGTACATAAGGTGTCTGACAGGAAATGATAAAGTAGTGGTGGTTGGGGGTGTGGAGGGGTGGGTTAAGTGGGTGGAGGTGTTGATCAGCCTTACTGCTTGGGGAAAGTACCTGTTTGAGTCTGGTGGTCCTGGTGTGGATACTACGTAGCCTCCTCCCTGATGGGAGTGGGACAAACACTCCATGAGCAGGGTGGGTGGGATCCTTCATGATGCTACTGGCCCTTTTCCAGCACCTTTCTGTATATACATCCCTGATGGCAGGTAGGCCCCAACCTGGTTTCACTGAGATCAAAACAAGCCCCTTTCCCTCCCTCCCAGTCCTCACACACATATACAGGTCTTCAACCCCGCCTCTGGGCCTCCAGTCCTTGGCCACACGCTCTCAAACTTGCAGACATTGGGCATCCAACCTCCAGAAATTGTCTGAACTGTGTTTGAACTTTATGCTGCTTGGGTTAGCCTTCAGCTTCCTGTTAGATTTATTTACATAACTTTCAATCTCAAATCTCCTTGAACTGAGTCTCTGGACTGTTGTTCTTGCTCTGGGAACAGCCAGAAGGAAATAACATTTAGTCTGTGGGTTGAAATCACAGAATGTTGCTCAAATTTAGTTGTTTTTTTTAAGCTCAGATGGGGATAGAGAGTAGGGTTAAAAGTCAGGTTGGGGTTTAGGGACAGAGATGTGGAGGAATTAGAGGTCAGATTAGGGTTTATGGACAGGGATATGGGGAGTCTGAGGTCAGATTACGGTTTAGGGACAGAGATGTGGGGAGTTAGAGGTCAGATTAGGGTTTATGGACAGGGATATGGGGGGAGTTAGAGGTCAGATTAGGGTTTAGGGACAGGGATGTGGAGGAGTTAGCAGTCAGATTAGTGTTTATGGACAGGGATATGGGGGGAGTTAGAAGTCAGATTAGGGTTTAGGGACAGGGATGTGGGGGGAATTAGAGATTAGATTTGGGTTTAGAGACAGGGATGTGGAGGAATTAGAGGTCAGATTAGGGTTTATAGACAGGGATGTGGAGGAGTTAGCAGTCAGATTAGTGTTTATGGACAGGGATATGGGGGGAGTTAGAGGTCAGATTAGGGTTTAGGGACAGGGATGTGGGGAGTTAGAGGTCAGATTAGTGATTTGGGATGGGGATGTGGAGAGTTAGAGGTAAGTTTAGTGATTTGGGACGGGGATGTGGAGAGTTAGAATTCAGATTAGTGTTTATGGACAGGGATGTGGGGAGTTAGAGGTCAGATTAGGGTTTAGGGACAGGGATGTGGGGGAGTTAGAGGTCTGTTCTGTGCTCAAGGGCAAGTGAGGTGGATCGGGAGTTTGTGTTCGAAGACCAGGGTAGGAAGGGCATTCAGACTTGAAGCCTCCACTTCTCGCTCGAAGGCCAGTGATGTGGATTGGTGTCGAAGGACATCAGATTCAGGTTTACTATCACTGGCATACAGTATGTCGTGAAATTAGCTGCTTTGCGGCAGCAGTGATAGCGATGGGAAGCAGCTGTTCCCAAAATGTTGAGTGCACGTCTTCAGGCTTCTGTACCTCCTCCTTGATGGTAGCAGTGAGAAGAGGGCATGTCCTGGGTGATGTGGGTCCTTAATGATGGATGCCAACTTTTTGAGGCATAGTGTTTTGAAGGTGCCCTCACTGCTGGGGAGGCCAGTGCCCATGATGGAGCTGACTGAGTTTACAACTTTCTGTAGCTTTTTCCAGTCCTGTGCAGCAGCCCCTCCATGCCAGACAGTGATGCAGCCAGTTAAAATGCTCTCCATTGTACATCTATAGAAATTTGCAAGAGTCTTTGGTGACAAACCAAATCTCCTCAAACTCCAAATGAAATGTAGCCGCTGCTGTGCCTTCCCTGAAACTGCATCGATATGTTGGGTCCAGGACGGGTCTTCAGACACCTGTGGACATCAGACAGTCATAGGGCAGTGTGTCCTGGGATTGGGTGGCCATGTGAGGCATGAAGGCCGGAACTCCAATTGGCAAATCTGGATTTCCAGGTCCCCCCATTGGCTCATCCAGGTGTTGATACTGAAGATCAAAGATCAAAGCCCAAAGCTTGAGCTGTAATCCAGAAGTTGAAACCCATTAGCTGAAGCCTGGAGGCTGGGGGTCTGTCCTGATATACTGACTGGATGCAAACACCATTGCTATGAGCATAAAAGTCTACAAAAAGTAGTGGATATGGCCCAGTCTATTACTGGTAAAGTCGACCCCCACCCTCCAGGCCATGCTGTTTTCTCGCTGCTGCCATCAGGGAGGAGGTACAGGAGCCTCAGGACTCACACCACCAGATTCAGGAACAGTCATTACCCCTCAACCATCAGGCTCCTGAACCAGAGGGGATAACTTCGCTCAGCCCAACACTGAACTGTTCCCACACCCTATGGACTCACGTTCAAGGACTCTTCATCTCCTGTTCTCAATATTTATTGCTTGCTTATTTACTTATTTATGTGTTTGCAATTTGTTGCCCTTTGCACATTGGTTGCTTGTCCATCTAGACCAAGGGTGGCCAATCTTTTACATTCCATGCGTCAATTTTTTCACGCACGAGTTCAGATGCGCCATACAACCCTTGCACCCCCGTTCAATTCTTGTAAAAATATGTTAATATAGAACTCATACGTGAAAAAATCACATCTGAACTCGTGCATGAAAAAATTGGCATATGGAATGTAAATGTTGGCCACCCCGATCTAGGGTGGGTTTGTCATTGATTCTATCGTATTTCTTTGTATTTACTGTGAATGCCTGCAAGGCAATGAATCTCAGGTTGTATAAGGCAACATATATGTACTTTGATAATAAATTTACTTTGACCTTTGTACTTTGGAATTGGAGGACTGTCCGTGTGGGTGGGTGGGAGCAACGGCTGTTGTTCATTTTGTTCTGTGTCGCTCTGCCGAGCATTGTGGGTAGGCTGTGTTGGGGCCAGAATGTATGTTGACATTTGCAGGCTGTTCCCAGCACATACCGAGGTTGTGATGGTTGTTAACGCAAACGACACTTTTCACTGTACGTAGGTGGGACAAATACTGTGAATCTGAAACTGAATTGTGCCCGTTCCCACGGGCTTGTTTGGCCACTAACTCATCAGAAAGAGAGATGATGTGAATGAATGCGGGGTGATCCTGGTGATTGAAAGAGAGATGATAGATGATGTGAATGAATGCGGGGTGGTCCTCATGTTTGAAAGAGAGATGATAGATGATGTGAATGAATGCGGGGTGGTCTTCGTGATTGAAAGAGAGATGATAGATGATGTGAATGAATGCGGGGTGGTCCTGGTGATTGATGAAACAGGCAAGAGAAGCTACGCCAACTTCTATTCCTGTTATGAGGATGTTTCTGGACGACTTTACAAGAGCAAGTTCATGAAATGCCTCTACATGGAGTTGTTCCAACTCAGCATAAAAGCTGGGAATAATTTGCAACCTCAGGATGACTTTTAGTCATTTTATTTCTGAGAAAAAGCTTTTGTTTTTGTCTCAGCTTTGACCCACTACCATTGGGAAGGAGGTGCAGGAGCATCAGGACTCGGACTGTGTGACTGGGACTATGAGACCAATGAATACCCTTCCACCACCGAGGTCTCGTCACTAGGACAGTGAGCTGTTTACTGTTTACCTCTGCTCCACGCTTCACATACATTTTTGAAGTATATTTTACAAACTTGTTTATGGAGATACTTTGGCCTGTGTTCTGTGTGTTGCACTGTGCTTCGGAGGAATGGTGTTTCGTCTCATTGTATATAGGTACATTCAACTTTAAATAATCGGCTCATTGGCACCTCAGCTGATGCTCCAAGACTAAAGCACGTTGAAGCAGTTTGGGATAAAGATCTAGTGGGAACAGTAGTAGATTAGGGGAATCAGTGGGGGAGCATGGGTGTCAAAATGGGGAACAAGTTCGGAAATTGGAGGTGTGTGATGTCTCTGGACCTGTTATTGCAGGAGTTTAGAAGAATGAGGGGGGATCTTATTGAAACTTATGAATGAGATTACCTCGTGCAGCGGTTAGCTTAACACGATTGCAATGCCAGAGACCCGGGTTCAATTCCTGCCACTCACTGTAAGGGGTTTTTACATTATTCCAGTCACCATGTGGGTTTCCTTCGGTTTCATCCCACATTCCAAAGACGTATGGGTAGTTGGTTAATTAGTCACATGAGGGCCTGCTGCTGTGCTGTATCTCTGAATAAATTTCTAAAAAGGAACATTGAATACTTACCTGGCAGGGGAGAGACCATGATCATTAAGGCGGTTCTCCCAGGACGAGGCCATTGCACTTCAGGTGTGCTGACGCCTGTGATGTCCCCAAATGCGGGATACTCAACTGCAGAATTTGTGGTAGTGGGGA